>NW_007255532.1:122425-179621 GCF_000164805.1 Carlito syrichta
GGTGGCCGGAAGCGGCCACCGCACTCCAGTCTGGGCGATAGTGAGACTCCAACTCAAAAAAAAAAAAGAAAGAAAAAGAAAACCTCTCCCTAACAGTTCTCATGTCCAGTAGACTTTGAGAACTGAGCTCTGGAGGAAGACTGTCAAAGAAGACATCCTCTGAAGACTGTAGTGTATGAGTTCACATCAAGACCTGCAAGATGGGAGGACAGAGTTAGTGGACTGTAGTGATGAGTCCCCATGGCAGATGGGCCAAAGGGAGTGGAGACTCAGGCTCATCGGGAAAGGCGAGGGAGGAGTATACAGCTACAAATGAAGACACCCGGGTGGAAGCAGCCACAGTGGAAATATCAGAATCACTTAGAGGACCAAGTGGAGCCTTGGAGATAAGCACCACAACTAACATTGCAGGTTCACTGAGCTAAGTGTCCCAGGGTCTTGTTGTGGCCTTGGCCTTCACAGAGGAAAGAAGACCTAGCATATTTCCCTGGCCTCACCTACTCCTAAAGAGCCTGTCTTGGGGCAACTGTGGGAGAGTAGGGTGCTCATCCCTGACAGTAGCAATGAGATCATGTGTTGGGGGTTGCAGAATTTTGATATCTCACATTATCAAGAGTGGCATCAGCTGGAGGCAATACGTAGTCATGCCCACTGACAGACCACTGTGAGTTGTATAAATGAACAAGCAATCACCCTTCCTGTTGTCAAGCCTGTTGTCTTTAATGGCAGACTAAGAGAGCCAAGGGACCATGACTCTGTAAACTTCAGGGAGACCAAGAATGAGAGCTTTGCATATGTCCGTTTTGCCACAGCCCTGTGTGGCCTGGCTCTTCTACCAATCTGACCTCAGTTCCTACTACCTTCTGCCCCCTTGGGCTCCAGACACACTAGTCTCCTTTACCATCCCTCCTTGTACCCTTCATATTCTTGCCTCAAGATATTTCCTGTTGTCCCTGTGACCCCACATTTTCTAGCACTGGATATTTGTGCTGTGGAATTTTTTTTTTTTTTTTTTGAGTTGGAGTCTCACTCGCTCCCGGCCACCGCTGCCTCGCCTGCTGGACTCCGGTGATCCTTCCGCCTCAGCCTTTTGAGTAGCCGAAATTATAGGCATGCACTACCACGCCCGGCTGATTTTTTGATTTATTGTAGAGATGAGGTCTCGCTGCCCAGGCGGGTCTCGAACCCATGGGCTCAGGCAATCCACTCACCTCAGCCTCCCAAAGACGCGGGATTACAGGCTGAGTCACTGAGCCCGGCTCTGTGCTGTGGAATTTAAAGCTCAAGTGGTACCACTTTTAAGAGGCCTTTCCTAACCTCATTTGCTCCCTATCTTCTGCTTTTTCTTCACAGCACTTATATCATCTAACGCCACACATTTGTAGGTTTGTGTTTTTATTGTGTCTATCTCTATCAGAAAATAAGCTCCATGTAGGCAAGATTTTTTTTTTCCATTGAGGTATCCTAAAACCAAGACTCTTGCCTGAAAGATCCTAGTTACTCAGTAATTGTTTATCCAGGGAATGAATGAAGGACAACACATGCCTTTCCTTGGATGGGTATAGGAACCAAAGTGCAGGCATTGGTTACATAGCTGTGTGCTTATGAGCTCCCATTAAGGCTACACACCTTCAGCAGCCCTCTCTGTAAAGTAAGGTTGCAGTCAGTCATGTGGCCACTCCCATAGTCTGGTTATTAGGTGACTGGCTGAGCTGGGAGGCCCTGGTTTCTAGTGTCCAGGTTTTTCACCAAGCCCCACTGCTCCTCTCTTTCTGTCTGGGACTGACCCAGAACTCCAAGGCTCAGCACAGCCAGAGACTGGGAGCTCCATAGCTGGGCTCAGAGAGGCCATCATCCAGGATGCTCTTCCTACTCTGTTCACCCTGCCAAGAAGGGGTGGAGGTTTTGGGAACCCAGAAAGCTCAGAGTCCCTGCTCCCAGGGACAGGTTTAGGGCTGCCCAAGAAGCAAGAAAATCCAGACTATGCCGTTGAACTCTGGGAAATTTCTGGTCAACCTCAGCTTCTCACGGGAAATAGGATTTTTCTTGTCTCACTTGTCCCAAAGGAAACAGAACTATTTTGTTCTAGAGAAGGCTGAGATGATAACCTTATAAGTTTTGGAGCCATATAAGGGTGATGGGATTGGCTGGCCCAACCTGTGCTTTCCCTTCTTCCCTTTCTTGAGACTCTGGCCAGGGTGTTGTTTGATCCTGATTTTATAGCTGGTTGAACCAGGCTTGCGAGGGTTGATGAATGAATCACATCACAGCAGTAACTGGGTTGCCAGGGTGTACCTGGGCTTGACTTTCTTCAGTCCCAGCCTTCTTAGTGGTTTTTATCTGTTACTTAGGTGATGATGTCTAAGGCATGCTGATCAAATTTATAAGTGATACATCACTAAGTGAGATGCTCAGCAACCTCGAGTTGGTGACAGACTTAGTATTCAAGATGTCTTGAAAGGTAGATACCCCAAGGTTGCATTTCACAAGGCCCCTCTGCTGTTCAAGGTTCATCTTTTTACCTGTGCCTTGGATCTCATCTATTTCTGAGACTTGCTCTCTTGATTTCCACCCCCTCTTGTGTCCTTCTCTCCTAGTCCTGTTCCTCCAGCATGGGAAGGTGCTTGGCTCTCCCACCTCACCTAGAAGGACCAGCCCACCCTCCATTTCACACCCTTCCTTCCTGTTCTCTCCCTGATAGCCCAACTTTGCAAAACAGTTGTCTATACCTGCTGCCTGTCCATCTGCTCTTCCCCTCATGTCTCAGTCTGAGGTCTCCACTCCACAACTAGGCAACCTCCTTCCCTGGAGCAGGTTCCTGCATGGCTCTCACCACACTCTCCATGGAGGCCAAAGCTCCGGCCACCGGGACACATTTGATTGCTCATGGGGACACTCTCTGGCTTCTCTGGGTGCTTGGCCGTGCTCTGCTCTTTGCTCTGTCTGGAATGTTCCCTTTGTGTTCCTCAGCTTGTTCTACTCTTCCTTAGCTCTCAGGTCTCAGCTTGGCCCTCACTTCCCTGACTCCCTGTCTGAGGGCATTCCTCCTCTGAGTCCTGGGCAGTGCAGTGGACTGACCAGTTCAGAACCCAGCTCTACCTTCATTAGCCAATGGGCCTTGACCCCTCCATCTCTCAGTTTCCTAGTCTGTAAACCAGGGGAAATAACATCTACTGACTGTGTTGTTGTTTGTTGTGAGAATCGACGTAACCACCTCTAGGTTATCTGGTCACTCCAAGGCATGTCCAACATCATCCCAGCTCACCCCTCAATCTCCACTTCCTGCTTCAGAACCTAGCACACTCAAGCTGTCTGGTAAACACTTACAAAGTGAATAGCATGATAAAAATTCCATATTTGGGTCAGAAGACCTATTAAGGTCTGCAGGGCAACAATGGGACATGTGAGAAAGTCATTAGGGTTTAGTGTGAACAAGTAGAGCAGGTTGTTAGCTCTAAAAACAGCTATGTCATTATACTGCATTGAAAGAACCTTGGATCCAAATCCAGGGAGGTGTCATGTCTGCTTTGCTTGTGGTGTACTTTGGTGTGTGTTGCTAGAATTTGCTTTGGTATGTGATGCTGGAATTACTGTGGCCTATTGTAGGTTGCTCCTTGGATGCCCAGAATGGTGACAGGTCTCCTGAGAAGCTTGAGAACCTATTATTTAAATAATATTAGTAGCCAACAGTACTTTTTAAAGTGCTTTCCATGGATTGGCCTATTTCAATCTTGTAACAACCTTTTGAGGCAGCTACTGTTATCATACCCACTTTATAGATGAGGAAACTGAGACCAAGAGAGTATCAGAAGTTTGTCTAAGGTCACACAGCCAGGCTGCGGCTAGCTGTTCTGGGCTCTGGACACAGACAGATGGAACCTGGAGTTCAAGCCCTAAAGTCAACTGATCAGAGGAGCAGACAGGACACTGGAAGCCCCTTCCAGCTACAGGAAGCCTGTCCTAAGGCCATAGGTATATAGTTCATGAACCTAGAGCTGCAGAGAGGATGCCAGAGGAGGCCACTGCTTGTTCAGCATAAAGGCAGGTGTTCTCATGATTTGAGCCCCTCAGCTCCAGAACAGACCACCTTGCCATGTGATAAGTTACTCACTCTATGATGATTTTATGCAGGGTGAGGGAGCAATTTGGGCATCTGTACCTTGAGAGGGAGGCTTACCTAGCAACTCCTAAGGTCTTACTTTTCTCAGGTAATAATAGAAATGGTAGCTGGCACTTGTCTAGGGTTGACTATGCAGACCCTGTCCATGTGTGGCACTGTCACCATTCCAGTAGACAAGAGGCTAAAGTGGCATGGAACAACAGGTGTACAACTTGTTAGTGGTAGGGTGTGGGTCTGACCTAGGCAGCCTGATCCAGAACTCTTTTTTAGCCACACTTCTCTTGGAATTCTTTGACTCCAGGGACAGAGACCAGGCAATCCCTTTGACCAAAGCACTGGCCCATTCTCAGTGCCAGTCTTGTCCCAAAAGGAGGAGTTAGTGCCTGCTTCAGTATTTTATGCCATTCAGAAAGTGAGTCTCAAGGTTCTGTGTTCTGATGCTGGAAGGAAAATGGCTTCTTCCAGTGCAGGATTGCCTTAAGATCAGGTATGCCTGGAAGCAGAGCCTTCCAGAAGCCAGAGGAGCTGCCCTTGCCCTGGCCCAGCCATCTTTGCCCACCATGTCCTCCCCACCCTTAGGGCCTTATTCCTTCTGCTTGCTTCACAGGCTTGCTCAGCTTGGCCGAAGAGGACCCGTCCTTGCTCCTCTCCCTAAGGAACAAGGAGGCAGCCCAAGCAGTGTGAGGTGGTGGGAGTGGGGTGGGGGAGAGTGCAGACAAAGCCTGTTTTCACCATATAGCCAGGGAAGAAAGGAGAGTAGTTACTGAGCTGACCTGCTAATTATTCACCACAATGCCCCAGGAGCAGGACAATTTAGTATATGGTCCGGCTGTTCCCAAAATGAGGTGCGGGTGAGAGGGAAAGCCAGATCATTGAGGACAGGGTTAGAATTCGCAATTATCTCCGTGAGTTGGCAAAACTGAGGAAGCAACAGAGCACGGTGCAGTGACACAAGCAAAAGGGTGCTGGGCAGGGCAAGCCTGGAGCAGCAGGACACAAGGGAGGATGACTGCATGCCCCTGGCCCTTGGGGCTGAGTACGGTGGGAGCTCTCATGGGGAGGGAGAGCCATGCTTCATCTGGGTAGCCTTTGGAAGTCTTTATTCTCAGGAGACTCAATGTCCATTGTCCAGAGAGTAAAGGATATTTGGGAACCAAAGATGGAGGAGGAGGTGGTGTCAAGCCATTCATAGCCATATGTGGCACACCGGCTGTGTGCTTAGCACTTTGTTAGGTCCTACAGGAGCTAAAAGTTAGAGAAGACATAGTCCTGGCTTCAGGAGTTTAAATCCAAGAGCAGAAAAACAAGATGATAGAAGAAGATAACTGGCCACACAAGTGCGCCTCTCCCCCCACCCAAAATTATACGCCATGAGCTCAAACTATTCAGAGGGAAACTGTGGTCAGGGTGGGCATCACAAGAGTGTTTGAAGAGCAGATAGGATTAAATGAGTGAGAAGGCTGGTGTTCCTGAGGGTGGTAAACTGCAGTCAACAAGAAATGGAGGCCAGGGATGCTTAAGGAACCAAAGGTTTATAGAAGGGCATAGTGATTAATTCTTTTGGAAAGGTTGGTTGTGGCTCTTCTGTAAACAGACAGCAGTGATTAAAGATTTGGGACAGTGGCCAGGAAGGAACTGGAACTCTGTGTACTAGTGGAGAAGGCTGCTCTGAGCAGGGGGAAGTTTTTTTTTTTTTTTTTTTTTCATTAAACATATGGGCTGTGTCCCTGATGGGGCAGGAAGTATGTGGGATGAGGTGGGGTTCCTGCTGTGGAGGTAGTGTATGGCTTAGTTGTGCTAACAACATGGGAATGGGGTAAGGATGGACTTTCAAAGGAGGCTTAAAGAGGGGGCTTTGGCGGAGGAAGAGACCACAGCCTGTTAGCAGCACCTTGAGACAGAGAAGGGGAAGCCAGGGTATGACTCAAGATATACTGATCCTTTTATTCATTCGAGATGGATTTTGATTTTTACTGGGTGTCAAGCACCAGTGACATGGTGAACAAAACAAAGTCTTTGGTCTCATGGTGTTTGCATTCAGATAGAAGAAACAAAAAATAAACCCACAGACATATACTTAAAATTGGGTAATGATAAGTGCTTTGAGGAGAAATAGAGCAGGAAAAGAAAGAAGGGGTGGTGAGAAGAGGTAAGAAGGAGCCTGACTTGAGGAAGGGACACTGAAGCAGATACCTATGTGACAGAGACACATGTGACTGGAGAAAGAGTGTTCATGATGGAAGTGAGATTGTATCCAGTTCAGTTCCTTTCTGGCCACTGTCCCAAATTTTTAATCACTGCTGTCTGTTTACAGAAGAGCCACAACCAACCTTTACAAAAGAATTAATCACCATGCCCTTCTGTAAATCTATGGTTCTGTCAGCATCCCTGCCTTCCACTTTTTGTTGACTGTGTTTTACCACCCTCAGTCCCCTCCCAAGTGAGATTGGGTGAACAAGAGGCCACAGTGGCCAGAGTAGAGAGAGCTGGGGCAGAGACAAGTTAGTGAGGTGGGGTCTTATGGGTCACACTGGGTCTTGGGCTTCGTTCTGAATAGTGGGAGTCATTGTGGAATTTATAGCAGAGGAATGATATTATTTGACTTATGTTTTTAAATAATCACTCTGGCTGCCATCTTGAGAATATACCCTGGAGGGACAAAGATGGAGGAAGGGAGATGGGGACTTGGACTAGAATGTTAGTGATGGAGAATGTGAGAAAGGTTCTCTTTAGGGTTTATTTATTCTTAACTCCTTGTTTTGAACAATTTGAAACCAGTGGAATATTTGCAAGAATAATACAATGAACACTATCTGCCCTTTGAAGAGAAATAGAGCAGGAAAAGAGAGCAGGAAGTGATAGAAAGTGGTAAGAAAGAGTCTGATTTGAAGAAGGGACATTGAAGCTGAAGTTATTAACATTGTACCATATTTGTCTCTCCCTCTTCCTTCTCCTCTTCCTTATCACCATCATCATCATCATCATCACCACCACCATCATCATCATCATCATCATCATCACCAGCATCATTTCTATCAGCAGCAGCATCATCACCACCATCAGCAGCAGTGGCATCACCATCACCATCACCATCATCATCTTCACTGAACCATGTGAGAATAAGTTGCTGACACCACGACTCTTCATTCCTAAACTACTTCAGCACGTATCTTCTCAGTTCAAGGATGTACTCCTATATAACTTCAATATAATTACAAGATTTGTTCCAATATTAGTATTTCATAAAGAGGTCAAGATTTGTTTGAAGGTAGAAATGACAACTTTTGCTAATGGATTGATGGATTGTGTGAGGGGAAGACAGGAGACACAAATGACTCCAAGGATTTTGACCAGAGCAACTGATTGAAAAGAATGGCCAGGTTAGTCCAAGGACTTGGAATGAATGGCTGAGAAGTCTTACCCTGTGGAATGGTTTGAGTGTTGGCAGATTAGCTGAACTGGGGTGTCCAGTTCTCCTCTGGAAGTTGCCAGAGCAATTACCAGGAAGTTGAAGAATCTGGTCTGTGTCTCTCTTTCTTTCACTCTCTTTGTCTCCTCTCCGTCCCCTTCTCTCTCATACACACACACACACACACACACACACTCTCTCTCTCTCTCTCTCTCTCTCTCTCTCTCTCTCTCTCTCTCTCTCTCTCTCTCTCCACATGTACATATATAGACTTTCTTCTTCCAGGAATCAAGATGTGAATGTAGCCATGGACATACTTCACCAGAACTAAGCTATTCTATAATGATACATTCGATTATAAGTGCTTCAGGTACAGGGGCATGTCTAATTTGCTCACTGTATTCACAGTGTCCAGTGCATTTTGCACATAGGCATTAGTAGATGTTAAGTAACTATTTCTTGAATAAGTGAATGGTGATGGAGTGAATGTTTTTATTTAATATATTGGATATGGTATAACAGTTAAGATTATATATGCTTGCAAATTACTAAATAACTAAAATGATTATTGCTGATACAAAAGAGAAGTTTCTCTTCCTCTTCTGTAAAAGAAGTCCATCCAAGAATGGTATGGCTCTACAGTGTAAGGGACCCAGCTCCTTCTATCTGGTTTCTCTGGCTTCCTAAGCATGTGGCTTCCATGTCATGGCCCAAGATGACTGCCTGAGCTTATGCTGTCATGTCTGCATTCTAGTCATCAGGAGGGAGAAAGGATCAAGAGGGTCACACCTCATTTTTTAAAGCACACTTGTTTAAAGTTGCCTTATCTCTCCTACTTACATCACAGAGCATTGTGGTTTTCATTTTATGTGGTCGTGTGACCAGTTAAAATATGAGTTCTTTGACTAGAGAAGAGTGGCTCATAAGGACAATGAATGATTTGTATCACAGGGTGACCCAGAAGGGACTGTGTAATGCATCTGCCACAAACCATTGATATGAAAAGGCTTCAGGTGAACTTCTGTGGCTGCTGTCTGGGTTTTCCACTATAAATATGAGGAGTTATGCACCTAAATGGACTGAATGCTTAGGGTGGGGAAGGTCACTTGGGTACTCCTGGAGAAATGTGTGAAAGGTATTGTATTTTCCTACTTTTGAGACCACAGAACATTACCTCTTAGTAGAGACAACACATGTGGGGAAAACTTCTGCAGAGAGAGTCTCCTCCTGTGTCCCTGTCTGAGACCCTTAAAATTAGAGGCTGTGTGCTGTTCGTCTTTGGGCCCCTGTGCATCTTAACTGCCAGGATGTCTGGACTCTCCTAGACCTTGTATCCTAGGCCATGTGTACAGAATGAAGATAAGGCAATTAATTTAGATTATTCAGAAGTTTTATAAGATGCAATGAAGGCAGTTTTCCCTAAATAGAACATTTGTGAAGATTTTTCCAGAACTAGTTTAGAAAGTATGTTGAAGTGAACACTACCTCAGCCCCATCCACTTACGTCTGCAAGGAGTCAGGGGACAACCTCTCCCGGATCAAGATCCCACAGTGGGTGGACCTCCAGCCAGCACTGGGCAAAGGCCCACATTTATCTCTGCCCTGCTTCTTTATTCTGATCTGTATTCAGGCTTCGTGTTTCCCTTTGTGTGTGTTTAGCTTAGGGATTTATCACCGTGGCTTAGATCTGTGATGAAATAGATAAGCCTGCACTTTAATAAATGTGGCATTTCTCTCCCTGTAAGAATTAGATGAAAGGAAATGGGGCCTCTCAGGAGGCCGTTCAGAACAGGAAGGTGGAGCTGGGTGGCTGAGGCAGCCAGAAGACACCGTCAGCCAAATGCTTAGGGATAGGGATGCTGGGGTGCACTTTGGAACCTTTTGAGAGTGACGTGGCAGGACTTCCTTGTGGCAGAGAAATAACCTTCCGTTTTTATGGAAGGAAGCTAAAACAGCAAAGTCTTATGCTTTCCGTGGAGTCCTCCAAAGCCAGCAGTTTTGGATTCGCAGCTTGACTCCTAGAGGCACAGCTACAAGTACACTTGCTGTGATCCTTTGCAAAGGTCCTAGGTGAGAGTTCAGGGGTTACAAGTCTTCATCAGCTCCAGGACAACCAGAGAAACACTGTCATAGTAGAAAGAGGGGGCGGGCTCCATGCCCTTGAACAAAGACATGGCTTAACCTCCCTCGACCTTTGCTTGCTTTTCTCCACAGAAGAATACAAGTATCAAGTTTTTGGATCCTAATAGAGATACTAGACAATAACTCTAAAGCAACAAGCACAGACCTGGCATATGGTTGACATGTACTAAGTGGGAGCCCTTTGATTCATTATTATGGAGCTTGGATCAGTATTGTGCAATACTCTGAGGCTGATCCTTCCATGGTTTTCAGCACAGGGCCTGGGGGCCATGTGAGCCCACTTCCTAAGACACTGTTGAATGGCAATGCTATGAAGTCAGTAATATTATTATTTCTACTATCACCTAAAGGTGAAGCTTAGAATGGCTGATATGACTTGTTCAAGGTCAGTTTGCTATGGCAATGCCTGTAGTGGTTACAGGAGCTTGTAAAACAGGCTCCCCAGTCCCTTGTCCAGGCATTGTCTCTAACCCTTCTATTATTTTTTATTCACAGCCATAAGGTCACTGTGACCAAGAACAGCAGAGGAGAGAGAGAAAGAAAGAGAGAGAGAGAGAGCGCGCGCACGTGACGGGGAGAGAGAGATGGGGAGAGGAAATCATCTGTATTTTCAGTTTTAATTAACAGAATCATGCTCTCAGGGCTGTTCTGGGCAAACACCTGGCTCCTTATGTTTTCCTGTAAAAGAAGCTCATGGTGACTTTGCGAGTGACGAAGGTTTAGGTGAGGGTGGTCAGTGACCTCAGGTCTTGGGCTCCAGTGAATCAAAAGGGTTGGTTGCGTGTTCTGCGCTTTGTTGTTTTCCAAGAAAAAGTGAGATGTTTTCTTATGTAAACATTCTTGAATAGAAGTCATGGTAACATTTCTGTTTATGTTGTTGCCTCATACAGGTTTGCTTAAGTACCTTGGAAGTTCTTTTTTGAAACCATTTCTGGGATATATGATGGCTATGGTTAAAATCTACTCCAGGTGGATTAAGACTCATTATCCATCATCCAACTATTGCATTTATTGAATACCCAAACTATTCTAGGCATTGTGAAAAATACTGTGTAAATGAATGGAACACATGATGGGATTCTCTTCCCAGGGAGAACTTATAGACTGAGTAAATAAGATTATACACATAAAGAGTTAAATAGTATAGCTGTACAAGAATTAAAAACCTTCACAAGACCATGACTATAGACATGTTCATTTATTATCCTTAGATATAAGGCACTGCACTTATGGGTTTGGAGAGAGAGGTTGCAATACAACATATGAACCAGCATGAGTTGAGGGGTAGAGATAAGAGTTGTGTATGGGTATTCACTTTAATAGGAGCATTCTGGAAGTTCATTAATTCTCTTAGGCTTTCTTGAGTGCCTGCTGCAAACCAGGCCCAGTGCTGAGGCTGTAATGATGAAGGAGGCAGACTGAGAGTCGTTGGATATTAACTATGACCTTGAAGGATAAATAAGACTTGAATGATCAGAAATCCGGGGATAGGATGGCTAAAATAGGAATGGGGTGTATTAGGAAAAACCATCAGAATAGGCGCCTCAGGACCCATAAGATAGGAAATAGACCTACGCTTTTGAAGCAGCATGTTCATGGAGGAAATAGTGGAGAACAAATTAGAGAAGGTTGGAAATAGAATGGGAGTCCTTGAATGACAAGGTTTGTTCAAAGGGAATACCTGGAGGGACGATAATGATAGTAGTGTTTACATTCACATCTATACTCAGTTTCTAAAACAGGTGTTTCAATTTCTGATTGCTGCAAGTATATAAAAATACAATTGATTTTTATATTATGACCTTGTATTCTTCAAACTTAATATTCTCCTTATTAATTTTATTAGTTTTTCATGGTCTCTTTTGGATTTTTCTATAGATAATTATGTCATCTGAAAGTAAAGCTAGTATTACTTTTTTTCTTATCTAGAAGCCTTTTATTTTTTTTTCCTTGTTTTATTGCATTGGCTAGGACCAACTGCATAATATTAATTAAAAGTGGTAAAAACCTCATTCCTAATCTTAGGGGGAAAGTAATCTGTCTTTTACATTATGGTGTTAGCATTATGTTTTTTGGAGATGCCCTTTATCCAGTTGAGAAAGTTTTCTTTCATTGCTAGTTGCAGAGAGTTTTTATGAGGGATGGATGTTGGACTGGGCAAATGCTTTTTTTGTATCTATCAAGATGACCATGCAGTTTTTCCTTTTAGTCTGTTAACAAGGTAAATTACATTGATTGGTTTTCAAATGTTGAGCTAACCTTGCATTCCTGGGATAAATCCTGCTTGGTCTTATCATTTTATATATTATTATATTTGATTTGATACAAAATTTTCAAGGACTTTTTGTGTCTGTAGTTCCACTCTCTTGTCATTTTGGTTTGGTATCAGAGTAATGCTGACCTCATACAATGTGCAGAAAAATGCTTCTTCTGACTCAATTTTGTGGAAGAACTTTTGTGGAATTGACCATGAAGCCATTCAAGTCTAGAGTTTTTGTTTATATTTTAGAGAAAGATTTTATTTATTTATTTTTAAATTTTTATTTTAAAGATGTGGGGTACAATTCAAGTTTAGGTATATAATTGGTCACTGTACAGGTAAAATTTGGGTCTCACTTTGGTCCCACTCCACCTGATTTGAGATCAGGTACCCTTACTGATGAAGTGTGCCTCTCCCCTTCCTTCCCTGACTGTTTCCCACTGCTGCCAATCCCTTTCTTACAATACTATGATAATTGGTCAGGGTCTGCTTATGAGTGAGAACATGTGGTACTCATTTCTTTGTTTCTATGATAGATCACTGAGTATTATAGACTGTCCATCCAAGTTGCAGTGAAGTTCATAATTTTGTCCTTTGTGACTGCATAATATTCCATCATGTATATGTACCACATTTTTTTTTGTCCAGTTCACTTTTGATGGGCAGCACAGTTGGTTCCATGTTGTTGCTATTGTGAATAATGCTGCAATAAACATGTGTGTGCAGGCATCTTTTTCATAGAGTGATTTGAGTTCATCCAGGTATATTCCCAGAAGGAGAATTGCTGAGTTGCATGGAAGATCAATTTTTAGATCTTTTAGGACTCTCACACTGTTTTCCTTAGAGTTTGTACTAGTTTACACTCACACCAACAGTGTAGAAGTGTTCCCTTTTCCCTGCATCCTCTCTAGCATCTGTTGTTTAGAAAGATTTTAAACTACAAGTTCATTTTTTAAAATAAATATAAGGCTGTTCAGGTTATCTGTTTCTTTTTGAAACAAGCAAACATGACTAAAAAGCACTTGAAAACATTACTGATCCCAGAACATCATCAAAATGAGCTCACACAAAGCCAAAGTGACTTCAGCTGGCTGTCTTGACATGATGTTACACTTAAAGATACAACAGTCAAATGCACAAATACTGTAAAAAGAAAAAAAAAACAATTGAATCTTGATCTTTTAAAAGAAAAATCAAAGAGATCTATGATACATTTATGGTACATAGCAAATTATTTTTTAAAAATATTTTCCTCATCTTTCTTTCGGTGCCTTCTATAGCAACAGAAGCTGCTTCCCCAAACTCTGTCCTTTCTTACAAAACTTTCCAGAATTTAGTCCAAGTGCTATGCAGATATCCTATCTCTTTACTATGTAAATCATCTGACACTCTTGCTTTTTATAATTCTCTTGTTCACCCATTACCCAGATTTTGAACATCAGAGTTCTAAAACTGATTCAACATGGTAGAATGTTCTTTCTCTGAAGAAGGCAGGGAAAGGGCAAGAGGACTAAGGGTTTGAACTGGACACATTCTCTTTTATTTGCTGTCACACTGTGTATTCTTGATTGTAGTTTAGACAAATAAATAAGCATCTCCCCATACCCTAACCCAGAGGGGTACTTGTCAGGCAGCAGATGAAAGGAGATACCTCCTCAGACCAGAGACTGCAAACTGGGATTTAGATGGAGGCATTCACTCTGATTTACCCCTAAGCCACATCCCACATTCAGGCTTATAGAGCAGAGAGCTCAAAACAGGTTTACATTAAAAAACAGTCCTGTTGTTTTCCATATGATCTGCTCCAGGATAACTTGATTGATCTAGCAGGGTACAAAGATCATTGAACTTGGAGCACAACACTTGGGTGCTGTCCCAACAAAATTTTCAAGTGTTTCATTTGATAAGTAAAAACAAAATCTCCTATTTCTTAGGATTCAACTCTATTAAGTGTCCCCACATAAATATTTTACTGTGACTTACTGCCCTTTTAGACAATTTATGTAATACAAATTCATAGTGTTTATTTAGCACACCAGGAAAGCAAGTATGTATGTATATATTATGTATATGTGTACATATCATTTATATATATTAGTTAATCATCATATCTGTCTACTGAGGAAGAAGTAATTCGTTCATTTAATAGGTGATTCTGTATGGAGGTTCAGAAGGTTTAAGTAATTTGTCCCCTATTACACAGCCACTGGGTATTAAAACTAAAACTTGCACTTGAATATTTTGATTTAAGGTTTGATTTTCTTTCTCCATCCTATCCCTTTTACAGCACAGCCCCTGCTCTATCACAGAATTAAAATCAAGTAGGTCTAAAGCCTCATGCTGAATAAATGCATGTACATGCTATTTTTTGTTGTTGTTGTTGTTTTGAATCTGAATTAAGGAAAATAAGCTAGTCACATTAAAATGGTGTCAGCAGATACTGCACAAAGCGTATATCCCTAGGGCCATGCTTTGTGAACTGAGTGAATGTTTTCTAAATGCATAGACGCCATGTAACACTGCAGATGCTAAATATCCACATTGTTGGAAGGAGCGTGGAATGAAAGTTTACGATGCAGTTTTTGGGTTTTAATAACACAAAACCTTAGTGACTAATAAGGAAATTCTAATTTTGTTTTTTTGCTGTGGAGGAATTTATCTCTCATATTTCTATTGCTATTAAGAAGGCATATTGAAAAATAATCTATAGAATTATTTTGCTTGAGCTTTCTATGTGGTTTGTGCTTTAGGCTTGATGGGTCTTTTTGGTGGGTTGTTGTTCCCCAGTTCCTTTTTAGTTCTCCTAAGCTTTCCTCACTCAGAAATTCTTGTACTTCACAGAAAAACCTTTATTAGAAAACTCAGACTTTCATATTACTACCTCAAAACCACACACACACACACACACACACACACACACTCACAGACATCACACAGACATACACATATATTCCCATACTTGCACACACATACATACACAAAACTCCCCCTTACCTACTGAAGCGTGAAGGAAGTGATTTGTATCATTTGGGATTATGTCCAACTTCAACTAACAGATAATTAACGAACAGTGACTTAAACACATTAAGATTGATTTTCTTACCTAGTCAGATGTCCAAAGATAGGCCATTCCTGTAGTTGGGTCAGCTGCTCAGCAATGCCTTCCAAGAACCATACTTCTCTCATCTATTCCTCCACCATCCTTAAAGGGTTGCCTTCCATCTTCATGCTTGTTACATCATGATTGCAAGATGGCTGCCCTAGCTCCAGGCTTTCTATCTACGAGTCAGGCAACAGGAATGAGGGAAAAGCAATGCTGGTGACCCTTATTTAACTGGATATATTGCTGCCCTAAATACTGTGGATTTTGTTAGCAGGGAAGAAGAAAGACAAATTGACTCTTGGACAAATAACTCCTAGTGTCTGCCCCATCTTCTAGATGTACTTTCTTCTCTCTTTTTTACGGGTTCAAATCAGACCTCTTCATGGAGGAATGGCTTCTGGCTCTGTGCTCCCTTCAACAAAACTCTCTATAATAATTTGGACATTCCTTGGAATTCATCCTGTCTTTTAATATCTCCATAAATGCTGTATTATATTTCTATAGCACTTCTCATTTTCACTGACACGATCCCATTTAAACTCAACAGCAGTCATGAGAAACAGTTATTATTGCCGAGACCAAATAAATTTAGTGATGTGTCCAACCCAGGTCCTCCTCATCCATTTCTACTTCTCTCCACTTCTACTTCAACCCACATTTGACATGACCCTGAGGAGATGCTACCTTGGGGTGACCTAATTCTTTAGTTTCTTAACTGAGCCCTCCCCAGCCGGCCCTATGACCTGTTGCTCAGCTTGGGAACCTGAATGTGGTGCCGTCTTGCTAACACACGTGGGTATTTTGCTGATGAGAAATCAGCAAAAAGCAAAATCACGGAGACTCTTTTTTGAATTTCAGGTTTAATTGATACACACACTCCCGTACACATATGTACCTTAGAAGTAAGTTTTCTCAGATAAGTTTCCACAGCTAGGGTGTCTGCCTGTTCCAGGTTGATCTGAGGAACTTTAAATGCGTTGTTAAAAATCTGAGCTGGGACTAGGTTTGCACATCCCATGTGGTGTGTCAGACAGACGGGGACAGATTCCTTTTCCTGAGTCTTGGAAGTGTCTCATGATTTTTGCGGGAGTTGCTGTCGTTTCCTTCTTTCATTTCAGCTTGTTGCAAATGACACATCTGGGGAACATATCCCACCACCCCTCAATCTCCTGAGAAGGACAAATCTTTTCTTGCAGTTGGGAAAGTTTTTGTCCTAAAAAAGAGAGGAGTAATTTCTTTTGTTTGAAATAATGATGTTGTCGTCTTTTAAAAAATGAATCTGACTGATAGCTCAGGGGCCTTTGACCCAATTCAAAGAATTAATTCAATTTGATACAGTACACATTTAATGAGAGCTTACTTTGAGCAAGGCACTGATGGGACAGGAATTTATGTCCCTTTCCTTTGCTGGGCTTGTGCAGCCTGTGTGCTTATGCTTGCAGGGGTCTGTTTATTGTGAAAAGTTGTGGTCGAGACACAGGTGAGCGTAGCTGGGAAGTGGCTCCTGGGCACCTTGTAGAAACTGGTGGCTGCAGTGATGATGGTTGGAATGAGAGGGAGGGTGGTGGTGGCACCGGCTGTGTGTGTATCTCTCACACGCAGGTGAAGGTGAGGCCCTGTGTAGGAAGTGCATCCTTGAGCTGAAGCTGCATCACTCACCACCTCAGCACAAACAAGGGATGCCTCGTCTTCTGGTGGCTTCCCACCCTCTGTCCACCCCACACCCCACAGACTGGACCTTGTCAGGGACCAGCACATAACTGTGCATCCTTCCATATGGGAGATTCAGGAACAGGTTTAAAGGGCACACATCTCTGCATCCCAAGTTTACAGTTTTGTGCCTTCACTTTTGTTGTTCTCTATGCTACGAATTTCCTTACTCTCTTGACCACCTATGGAAGACTTGTCATGTCCTAATGCTTACTGAAATGGCACTTCCACTGAGAAGCCCTCTGTGATACATCTCCTCCTTTCATTCACATCAGAATTATCCCCTTCCCTCTCCCTTATAGCTGTATGGCTTATACATCTAGATTGCACTCCTGATTATTTTGCCCTTGACTGAAGTTATGCATTGATTATTGTTGAAACATATCAGGGAAAATCATATCTGTCATTGGGAAAGAAATGTTTTTAGGGAGTCAGAATGATTTGGCTCCCTTTCAATTTGCTCCCAGATTTTTTATACTTTAATATTTTTTATTACTCAAGTAAAACATTTCATTTTAGAAAAATGTAGAAATGCAGTGAATAAACGGAAAAAAAAAAAAAAACCAGCCAGGTGTTGTGATGCACCCTTGTAGTCCCAGTTACTCAAGAGACTGAAGCAGGAGGATTGCTAGAGGCCAAGAGTTTGAGACAGTAGTGCACTATGATAGCACCTGCACTATGATAGCCACTGCACTCCAGCCTGACTGGGCAACATGTTGGAAGAAAAGAAAGAGCAAAGGAAAAACTACTCATAACTTACTCAAAATCACTAGTCTACATGTTGACCTTTATTTGCACATATACCTAAATTTTTAGAGAGTCTACTTTATTTGATATTTCAAAACTTGCTCTTTTTACTTAGCAATGCATCATACATACACCCATAAGGGCGTCTCCAGCATTTTCTAAGGTTTTTATAGTTTGAGGTTTTACATTTAGGTCTTTGATCCATTTAGAGTTGTTTTTTGTGTATGGTGATAGGTGGGGGTCTTGTTTTAATCTTTTGCATGTGGTCAACCAGTTTTTCCATCACTATTTACTGAATAGGTTCTCCTAGCCCCAGTAGTTGATGATGGAGGCTTTTTGAAGATGAGTTGGTTGAGAATCTGGAATCTTCTGGAATCTCTATCCTGTTCCATTGGTCTATATGCTTGTTCTTGTACCTATACCAGGCTGTTTTGATTATTGCAGTTTCCAGGCAATTGAGAAAGATGGAACTTTCCCTAAATAATTTTATGAAGCTAACATCATATTGATACCCAAACTGATAAAGATTCAATAAAGAAAGAGAACTACAGGTCAATATCCTTGATGAACATAGATGCTAAAATTCTCAACAGGATTCTAGGAAACCGGATTCAACAACACATCTCAAAGATCATCCACCATGACCAAGTAGGCTTCATCCCTGGGATCCAGGGCTGGTTCAACATCTGAAAGACCATAAAAATAGTTAAATACATCAACAGATGTAAAAATAAAAACCACATGATTATATCATTAGACACAGAAAATGCTTTTGATAAAACCCAGTACCCCTTGTTGGTAAAAATCCTCGAACATCTAGGAACAGAAGGAACAAACCTCAAAATACTAAGAGCCATCTATGGGAAACCTACAGCCAACATACTGCTAAACAGACAGAAATTGGAACCATTTGCCCTGAAAACCGGAACAAGGCAAGGATGCCCACTCTCACCCCTCCTGTTCAACATAGTATTGGAAGTCCTTGCTAGAGCAATCAGACAAGATAAGGAAATCAGTGGTATCCAAAAGGAAAAGAGGAAGTTAAGTTATCCCTCTTTGCAGATGACATGATTCTATACCTCGAAAACCCAAGAGAATCTGTCAAAAACATCCTTGCTGTGATAAAGGACCTTTTCATATGGCTGGTACCCTGTTGTTAGCCATAGAGGATAGTACTCTTTTTTTCATGATAAGAAACAATACTGAAGTAAATAATTTTAACAAACATTTTTGCACACCTGTCTAATTATTTTCTTAGAATAAATCGTTAAAAGTGTCATTGCTGAGTCAAAGGCTGTGTACATTTTGAAAGACTTTTAATCTAAAATGACAAATTTCTTGTCATGTTAGCTACAGTCATTTATGAAATTCGTGAGAAGTACCAGAGAATGCCTAATTATTCTTGTAGTTTTATTTTGTATTCTTCTGTATAAACTTTAGAATTATTTTGTCAAAATAAAAATGCAATTGAGTTAGTTTTTTATTTTGACTGTATCTTATATTTTTAGATTAATTTGTATTATAATATCAAGAATCTATGTCCAGGAACAAACATTTTATATTCTTCAGTAAATATATTATATTTTATTCATGTAGGTTTCTTACACCTTTTGTAAAACAGTAGGTGTTTTACATAGTTTTCCATGATTGTGAATAGATCACTGTTTTCTTCTTTTTCGCTTCTGTTTCTCTCACAACTAATTATTGCTGATATTAAAAAATTAATTTGAGTACAGTAATTCTGTAATTGTCAAATTTACTGAAAATTCTTATTAGTTTCAGTGTTTTCTTCCACTGATTTTCTGGTGTTAACTAGATCTATATTCTTATCATCTGATAATAATGATAATTTGTCTTTTTCTTTAAAATATTCTTACCTTTTTTTCTTATTCTTGTTTGATTGTGCTGGCTATAAGGCTGAATGATGGTGAGGGTGGTTGACATCAATGTATCCCTTTAACTTGAGTGGAAATGACTCTGGTCATGGTTGATTTTTGCCGGGTGGTGACTGTTGGTTTGTAATTGATCTTAATTAAGGATTAACATCTATTATAAAACATTTAACATAGAATCTTTCCCATAGTAAACATGCAACAGATGTTTTTGTTGTGGCTCTTATATTTTTATCAGGATAAAGAAGTATATTTAATTGCCTTTCAGATTACCCCCAAGAAAGGCAGTAGATAAAATTCAACATTCATGCCAAATTTTAAAATAAATCTTAATGAAAACATCTGTTGCATATATATTTTTCTCTGACATGTTAATATGATGATATATTAGCCTTGATAAATTCTTCATTCTGAGAGTATAAAACCAATGTTGTCCAAAGTTTGTCATCCTTTTGAAATAATGCTGTATTATAGAAATAATAATGTATTTTCTAGTATTGTATTTAGAGAAATGCACCTGTGTTCATAAGTTAATCTATCCTCTCTCATTATTTTCCAGAGATGTCTTTGTTAAAGTTTCTGATTAAGGTTATGCTAGCTTTGCACAATCAATTGGAATTTTTTTCTGTTGCCCCTCTCCCTTACCACCTTCTCCCCAGTATGTTCTGTTCCTGGAAATTTTGAAGGCGCTCACCTGTGAAATTGCCCTGAGAAACAATTGTTTTAAATCTAGATATACATGTATGCATATGAACAGTATTTTCAATTTTTTCTGTAATTATTGCAACTTTTTAGGCTTTTTTTTCTCATTCTGATTTTGTTGAGTTTATTGACATAGAGCTGCAAGCAGCCTTTTATTATTTAAAAACAACTCTTCTGGATAGGCATTTATATACCTATTTTCTTTTGTATCACTGAGTATTTGTGTTCTCTCACTTCTTATTGGAGTTGTCAAAGATTTAATGCATTGTTTTACAGAGCCAGTTAGTGCAAAGTCTAGAGTTAGATTCCTAATTATTTTAATTGTATTGTTTCCTCTTGAATATAAGAGAGTTTGATTGGGTGTGGTGGCTCACACCTATAATCCCAGCACTTCGGGAGGCTGAAGTGGGAGGATTGCTTGAGCCCAGGAGTTCAAGACCAGCCTGAGCAACATAGCAAGACCTTGTCTCTAAACTAAATAAACAATCAAACAAACAACAATTGAAAAAAACTTAGACTGGTGTGGTGACTGGTGACATGCACCTATAGTCTCAGCTACCTGAGAAGTTGAGGGGGATGGATCAGCTGAACCCAGAAGACTGAGGCTTGGTAAGCCATGATCATGCCACTGCATTGAGCCTGGGTGACAGAGTGAGACCCTGACTCAAAGCTAACTAACTAACTAAATAAATAAAAATAAGAGAGTTTAAAGCTGTAAGTTCTTCTCTAATGGTAGATATAACTGAATCCTAAAAGTTTTATATATAATATTTTTGTACTGGTATGTTCTAAATTTTTGTACTGGTATGTTCTGTGGTTGCTGTTTTAAATTACACTTTTACTCAAAAATTACTCAGTAATGACTATATTTCTTTAATTTTAATCGGTTTGCCTTTTTCTTTGTTTTTTTTTTTATTAATGTCTAATTTTATTGCACTTTAGATAGAGTTTGTGACCTATATTATGCCCAGTTTTGGAAATTTTCAATTTTTGTGTGTGTTGTATGTATGACATGATATGATCAATGTTTGTAACTATTATATGGACATTTAAGCAAATAGATGTTTTCAACATATAATTGATATATAATAATGAAAAGAAAGTATGTTAATCATGTTATTCAAATCTTTTCTATACCGATTAATTTTTGTTCTCTTGATCAAAGTTGACGGATGTGTTAATTTTTTCAATTGTGAGTGTAGTTTTCTAATTATATTTTATGCATATAAGAAATTGCTGGTCTCAGAGGTCAAAGCAGTTAAATACTGTCAATTTCATATAGGTTAACCTATATTTATATTACCTTTAACATATATTTGTTTTTTAAATATTGGTATAGGAAGGTTCAGGGGACTTAATCTACTGTGGGTGGTATTCTCTCTTATCTTGATTCTCTTTGCCTTGAATTCTTCTTTCTGTAACATTAACATTGCCAGCCCTAATGTTTGTTTGTCTGCATTTTCCTCATCTATCTTTGCTCACCCTTCTTAGTAGTTAATCTTTTCATATAATTACATTTTAGGTGTATCTCTTTTGCACAGTTTATAGCAAGATTTTGTTGTGTCCCTATGTGAGAGGCTTTTATTTTAACTGAGGTGTTAAGCCTTTGCATACTTATTTGATAATCATTATACTTAGTTCTTATATTTGTGATTTCATTTCTTTTTTTTTTTTTTTTTGCTTTCCATTAAAAAAAAGTCATTTCTGACTGTTTTGATTCTTTTCCTATTTTTGCCTCTTTTATTCTCCAGTGATTTGGAAGATATCCAGCTTATTTTTATTCTACTGGTGCCTCCCCTGTACTTCCTCCTCCCTTCCTCTTCTTTCTTTGGTTTTATTTAGAATAAACTGGGGTATAGAGTCATTTATCCCTCCATCCAGAAGATCTTTATTAAGGCATTTCCATGCTCAGTGCACAGTAGTAGGTGATGCGAGGGAGTAGGGAGCAGATCTCTGCTCTTAGGGAGTTAGAGTTCAGGGAGGGGAGACATCATAAATGAACTCACAGGGAACACAACAGAGTGATACATTCATGCATATCTGTATTAGTTTGTTAGGGCTGCCATAAGAAAGTACCATAGACTAGGTGGCTTAAACAACAGAAATTTATTTCCTCCCAGTTATGGAGGATGGAAGTCTGAGAAGATCAAAGTGTGGGCAGGACTGGTTTCTTCTGAGTCCTCTCTCATTGGCATATAGGTGCCGCCTTCTCAATGTGTCCTCAAACAGCGCTTCCTCTATGTGTGCATGTCTGCATCCTAATCTCTTTTTATAAGGACATTAACTAAGATTGAATTAGGGTTCACCCTAAGTACCTCATTTAAAATATATATTTATTCATTTTAACTGACAAATAAAAATTGTCTATATTTATGGTGTACAACGTGATGTTTTGAAATATGCATACATTGTGGAATGGCTAATGACTAATTAGCATATGCATCACCTCACATACTAATCATGTTTTTGATGTGAGACACTTAAAATCTACTGTCTTAGTAATGTTCATGTACACAATATGTTGACTATAGTCCCTATATTGTACAATAGCTCTCTTGAACTTATTCCTCCTAAGTGAAATTTCGTATCCTTTGACCATATACCATTCTCCAAACCTCACTCCTAAAACCTCATTTTAATTTAATTATCTCTATTAAGACCTTATCATCAAATACAGTCATATTGTCAGGCACTAAGGGTTAGGACTTCAACATATGTACTTTGGAGAGACACAATTCTGTACACAGAGGCCTCTGTCAAGAAGAAACATTTATATTGAGGTCTGAGTAACGTAGAGACAAAAGGAATGGCTTGAGAAGATCATTGGGAAGAAAATTCCAGGTAGAGAGACTAGATAGAGCAACATTTCTAAAATGGGAGGAAACAGGGTGAGTTTGAGTAACCAGAGGCTCTGGTTACTCTGAGGGGAGGAAATGAACTCACAGAGTTCTGGTGGGATTTATAAGCTTGGCTGTGATTTAATTCCCACTGTGGTGAAAATACTGGTGGGTTTGAAGCAGGGAGCACAATCAGATTGATATTCTTAAAAGGTTTCTTCAATTGCTGCAATGGAGAATGCATTCTAAAGAGTGCACATATGGAAACAAGGAGCCTTTTCTAGCAGGCCAGATGAAAGTCAGAAAGCAGGTCAAATGGTGACTTAGATGAGGTGATGTGGAAACAGAATTAAGTACGTGGATTTGGGATACAATGGAGCTCAAGTTTCTAGAGGTCATAAGACCTGTAGATGGGTTGCATGTGAGAGAAGTGAGTTGTCAAGGATCATTTCTACATGTTTGGGTCGAGTTAAGAAAATTACCAGAGTTATGGTGGAGTCCTTTACCAAAACAGGAAAGAATGGGAGAACAGCCTTCGGGAAAAAATAAAGTAATCCAGTATTTCCCTGAGACCATGTGTCAGTAAATTTGGTGGTGCTGGGGCATCCTCAGAAGTACTGAAACATGTCTCTTGTTGGGTCTTTTAGCACTGAGAACCATACCTGGAGCACAGAAATTTCCAAATGGGAGGTGGCACAATGCTATAGAAAGAACCCAAACTTGGTGGTGAGGTTTTGCAGCTCACCAGCTGTGTGACCTTTGTAGAGACCTCCTGCATCTGACCTGACCTCAGCAATGTCTCAGGTGTAGTAGGGCTTAGGAGACCCACCTCATAGATCTGTCTGGAACATTCAACAAGGTCACACTTGTCAAATGAATATAAGTCCTGGTATATGCTGGGTAGTTGGCATTAATTATCCTTGGTATTATTATTACTATCCTCAATACTGATGGGAGGTCAGCTCCACTCACTCTTACAAAACCTTCAAACAGTAGGCAGTCCTCCATACATTTTTCCAGCCTAGTCACCAACTGACTCTCACTTCAGCCTTGTTTTTGTTTTCAATTTAAATGAGTGGCTGTCAGCATGTCCCTAAGTCTCTGAGCAGTTTGAGTGGGTTATGTCCTATTCATCCCTGGGACTTTGGGTAAGGGACAGGTAGAAGATGGTAGCCATAGATCCAAGGAGACAGGGGCCACAAGCAAATTGCTCCCTATGTGAAAAGCTGTTCCCTTTGCCAGTAACAGGTAGAAGCTTGCTTTCAGTCTCTCAAAATTCCTTCTTAAGCAGGACAATATATTTTGTACATAGTTGTGATTTTCTACTGTTGTCAACAGATAAAACTAAGAAAACCAAATACAGGAGTCCTCCCTTGTCCACAGGGCTACATTCTGAGATCCCCAGTGGATGACTGAAACTGAGGATAGTACAGAACTCTATGTATACTATGCATAAACTTCTTTTCCTTTTTCACAATTTCACAGATTGAAAGATTTGTTCTCACCATAGATCTTAGCAACCTCAGCCTACGATATTTTTCCTTTCAGGTAGAGAACTTATACTTTTTCACTTAAAGGAAGCACTTTAGCTGGGCTCGGTGGCTCAGCCTGTAATCCCGCGCCTTTGGGAGGCTGAGGTGAGTGGATTGCCTGAGCCCGCGGGTTCGAGACCCGCCTGGGCAGCGAAACCTCATCTCTACAATAAATCAAAAAATCAGCTGGGCGTGGTAGCGCGTGCTTGTAATTCCGGCTACTTGGAAGGCTGAGGCGGAAGGATCGCCAGAGCCCAGCAGGTCGAGGCTGCGGTGGCCGGGAGCGGCCACTGCACTCCAGTCTGGGCGACCGAGTGAGACTCCACTTCAAAAAAAAAAAAAAAAAAAAAAAAGGAAGCACTTTACTGCTTCTCTTTGGCACATCTGAATTGCCAGCATCACCACTTTTGTGTTTGGAGCCATTACAAAGTAAAATAAGTGTTCCTTGAACCCAAGCACTGTGATAGCATGACAATCAATCTGATAACCGAGACGGCTACTAAATGACTCACAGGTGGGTAGCATGTACAATGTAGATACACTAGACGAAGGGATGACTCATGTCCTGGGCGGGTGGGAGATGTCATCGCGACACTCTGAACAGGTGAGCAATTTTAAACTTATGAATTATTTACTTCTGGAAATTTCTACATAATATTTTCAGACTGTAGGTAACTGAAACTGTGGAAAGCAAAACCACAGATAATAGGGGACTCCTGCATCCTTCTTCTGCAGATGCACCAGAATCACAATCATGTGTTCCAAACTAATGAACATTCATTTATTCTACTAATGTGTACTGAGCCCCAACAAGGTCTCAGGCATGTGCTGGATGCTAGGGATACAGAGGTGAGTAAGATTCTGAAATTCCTGCTCTTCTGCAATGTACAGTCAGTGGTGGGGACAGATAGGAGACACCAAACATGCCTTCTAGTACATAATCCAAATTAATACAAATTGTTATAAGTTCTATAAAGAAAATAAAGGTTATATAATAAATTATGAAAGATGATGTAATAAGTGATGTCATAAATGAGTCTATGATAAATGATAAAAGATGGCCAGGGACAATCCTGGCAAGCCACTTTGAGGAGGTAACATTTGAGCTGAGACCTAAAGGAATTCAGGATACAACATTTGGGCAGTGAGAACATCACGTGCAAAAGCCCTAAGAAAGCAGAGAACTTGGTGTGCAGTAGGAACTGTTAGAAGACCAGTGTGACTCCTGTGGAAGGGGACAAAGGGGGCATGAGAGAAGGGTCTGGAGAGGAGGACAAGGGCATGCAGAATTATACATGCTGCAGTGAGTTGCCACTCAGGAATGCCATGGCCATCTTTACATTTTGAAGAATCTTTCTGGCTGTCATTAGGAGAATGGGTGCAGGGGAAACAGGAGTAAGATAAGGGAGACTAATTAGGATTACGAGAGTAGTCAGGTGAGAGAGAGAGAGAGAGAGAGAGAGGATAGGTGCTTAGACTAGGTGATGGAAAAGGGCATGCAGAGAACAGAAGGGTTGCCAGATAGATTTTGATGTGGAACAAGTGAGGCTTGATTTGTTTATGGTCAGGATGTGAGGATAGGAGAAAGTATGTAACCAAGATGGATTCCAGGTGTTTGACTATAGTTCTATTTAATGGAATAGAAGAAGGGTTGACAGTAGTCAGTATTGGCTGCTAGAATTGAAGACTTCCTTTTGGGGTGTGTTATTTTAGAGACACTCATAAGCAGCTGTTTCATGTGCATTATAGATGCATACCTGTAGAACTCAGGAGTAGCCTAGGCTGAAAAAAAAAGTGTGCGTTATCTGCACCCAGAGAGTAATAGAAGTGGTGAGGAAAGTCTCCCAGGGAGAGAATACTGAACTAGTAGAGAAGAGGCCCTAGGACTAAGTACCTAGGCATTCCAAAACTTGAGGTTGATTAGAATAGGAGGAGCATGGGCAGAGTTACAGGAAGGAGGCAGAAGGAAATCCAGGATGTTATGATGTCTTAGAAGCTAAAGAAGAGAGTGTATCAAGAAGGAGGAAGTAATTCATCTTGTTCAAAGCCATGTAAGAGGTTAAATAATATGAGAAAAGAAGGATAACTATTGAGATTGTAACATGGAAGTCAACAGCAACCTTGGAAAGAGCATTCTTAGTGGAGCTGCAGGGACTCAAGCTGATTTGGGTGGGGTAAAGGGAAGTGGAGCTGTGTGGATGACATTTTCAGGAAGCTTTGCTTGTAAAGGGAGTAAAGAAATGGTGCTAGAGGGGATATGGAATCAAGAATGCGTCTTTTACAGATGAAAGACACCAGAACTTGTGTGTATGTTATAGAGCTCCATCCAGCAGAAAGTAAGAGATTAGAAATGGAGAAAGGACACACAGGAGAAGTGAAATCCAGGAGAAGCTGAGTATATTAATTAGTATTTGACTATGTGTAAGGGAGGCCTTGAATAGTAGTGGCTTAAATAAGAAGATCATCTCCTTTCCACATATTAATAATAGCCCAAGATAATCTTTGTAGGGCAAGAATGATGGTTTGACTACACAGGGTTGTTCACGGATCCAACTCCTTTATGCAACTTGTTCCACCGTCTCTAGGTTCCTTGTCCTTGGGGTCCAGGACACTCTTTCATTGCATCCTCATTCCAAGCATAAGGATGGAAGCAAGGGCAATAAAGGAACAAGCTGCCCTGCTGAAGCCATGTTCCAGAGGCTGCTCACATCATTTCCCTTCAAGTTATATTAGCCAGAATTGACCACACAACCATGCCAAGCTGCAAATGAGACTAGGAAATATAGTAATTTTTTTTAGTATCTATATGCTCAGCTGAACATTAGGGTTTCTCTTATTGTGAAAGACAGGAGGGACAGCCATTAGGAGTCTGCCCCATTAAAGTCTAACAGTCTCTAGTAGTTTCTGTCACAGTCAAATAAGAATAGAATCCCCAAGTGAAGTGGGGAGAGACTGGCCTTCAGCAAAAGAAGGAGCAATTAATTCCTTCGTGTTAAAGGGAATAAAGAGAAAATGGATGGTGATGCTGGAGGGGTTGTGAATCTGTTGTCTGGAGGACAAGGATGTCCCCAACTGATGGCCTCTATTTTCTCAATAATATTGAGGTGAGGTCATCAGAGGGAAGGCTGGAACGCCAAAGAGTTTTGAAAGGATAATAATAATTGTCTGCACTTGTGGAGTACTTAAGCTGCGTCCATCTCTACTCTAAAATTTTTAAATCTATTAACTAACTTGTGTAACCTTTTGAAGAACAGATGAGGAAGCTGATGCCCAGAGAGCTTTAGTTCGTTGATTAAGATCCCACAGCTGGTGAACAATCGCACCGGGACTTGAACTTGAGTGTCTTGATTCCAGCACCTACATTCTTAACTTCTGTTACTACTGTCTCTAGCCTGGAACCAGAGTTGTGGGGTATCCACTTCAAGAGCAGGACACACACTAAGAGGGGTTGCTTGGTCAGACAGTGTCCAGTGGAGATTTGTGGTCATGAGTTTAAAGTGAAACCAATAAGCTCAACTGTGCAGTTATCCTTCGGAAAGTTCAGCTTCTGAGTGCAGATGCAGAGAAGATGACATATTAGGGTGTTCCAGGAGGTGCCTCAAAGAGAGAAACAGCTAGAAACTGTAGCCTGTTGGACACACAGATATTATTAAGATAGACTATGGAATATAGGCTGTGCCAGCAGACAAGAGGCAATGACAAGGAGAGGCTGATGCTGGTAAGACAGTCAGCCCCAAGATGGCTGAGAAATGTGGCTGTGAACTTTTTAGCTGGTGGGTCAGTGGGGTGTTTGGAATGATGATTCTGAATGTGGTACAGATTCTTTTAACAGGAAAGGCAATCCCCAGAAAACCCCAATTATCTTTTGGAGGGTCCTTTAGTACACTCAGAACTTGTTCCTCTGGATCAAACGTTCAACCAAAGTTTTTATCTAGAAATTTTGAGAAAGTTGCATCACAATTTGCAGAAGAAACTTCTCAAGTTGTGGCAAACAGGGTGTTCCAACATGACAATGCACCTGCCCACACTGTGCTGAGTGTTCAGCAGTTTTGACCATAAGTGGCATGGTCCCTGTGTCCCACTCTCCTTATTCATCCGATCTTGCCCCAAATGACTTTTTTTTGTTCCCTGGATGAAAAAAGTTCTCAAAGGGAAACATGTTGCCCATGTGGGAGAGTAAAACAAAAAGCCGCAGAAGCATTCAAAGGCATCAAAATTCAAAAACTGTTTGGAACAGTGGAAAAACCTGGAAGCAGCCATGCTGTCCATCAAAGGAGGACTAGATTAAAAAAATGTGGTACATATACACGATGGAATACTACGCAGCCATAAAAAAGAACAAAATCATGAATTTCGCAGCAACCTGGATGGAACTGGAGTCTATAATACTGAGTGACCTCTCACAGAAACAAAGATCCGAGTATCACATGTTCTCACTCATATAGTGGACCTTGAACATCCAATATAATACCATAGGAAAATGACTGACAGTAGTGGGAAACTATGGTGAGGGGAGGGAGATGGGATTAGTGGTAGTAAATATCTGTCTGGGGATGGGGAAACACCTCTTATCAACAAGGGTGCCTGAACGAAATGTATTTGTATACCTAACCCTTAACTGTACCCCCACAATATCATAATAAAAAATATTGATTATAAAAAAAAGCATCTTAATAGGTGTATTGCATCAAGCAGAGAGCACTTTGAAGGTGACCAAAGTTTAAACATGTAGAGAATAAATACACAATTTTTTATAAATAAGTTTTGGGTTTTTTGGGCTCCCCCTTGTCTAAGACCTAAGATAGGACTCTGTGGGTAAATGGTTAGGAAAGGCTCAGTGAAAACCAAGAGCACTAACAAATGGCTTCCAGGGGGCAGAGCATGTGCCAGGTTCACTGTTGGCAGCTATCTCAAGAAGGCAGAACTCATTGCTGGATTGGAGGAGTAGGAGGAAGCCTAGCTTTTTCGCCTATTTAAGCTCAGGGATAATAGAAAGTCAGAGTCATCTGCTGAACATGCTTCAGTTCTGCACTTTTCTTCCCATGACTTAGAAACGTTGAATCTTCTTTAGCATCCAAGCCCCCTTTGTATATAAGAGAGCTTCTCTTCAGTAATAACACATTAGGATTGGCCACATTTCCTCACTGTGTCATTGTGACCTCCAGTACATTCTATTCTCTGTCTGGATTTTAGTGTTCTCCCCTATAAAATAAAGCAGTTGGATCAGAATAATCATAGCTAATATTTACTGAGAATTACTGGGTGCCAGATGCTATTCTAAGTGATTTACATATATTATATTACTTTTAATTGTCTGAACAGCTCCATCTAAGGTAGATATTATTATTGTTCCCATTTTATTTTTTCAATGAGGAAGCTGAGGCACAGAGAATAAGTGACTAGCTGTATTCATTTCCTATTACTGCTATAACAAATTACTACAGGCTTAACACAAATTTATTCTCTGTGATTAAAACAACACAAGTATTCTATTACAGTTCTGGAGGCAAGAAGTTCAAAATAAGCTTCAATGGGTTAAAGTCAAGATGTTGTCAGGGCTGATTCTTTCTGAAAGCTGTAGGGGAGAATCCACTCCCTTGCCTTTCTAACTTATAGTCTACCTGTACTCTTGGCTTGTGGACCCCTTTATCTATCTTCAAAGTACATTACTCTAATCTCTGTTTCCAGCATCCCATTACCTTCCCTCTCTGACTCCGACCCATCTAACCCCTCCTATAAGTACACTGTGATTACTTTGGTCCACTCTCAGGATGATCTTCCCATCTGATTCTTAACTTGATCCCATCTACAAATTTATCATGCCATGAAAGGTAACACCATCACAGGTCAAGGGGTTAGGATGTCTTTGGGGGCCATTATTCTATCTGCCACACATGCCTCAGGTAGGACCTTCCAATCAGCATGGATCCAGGCCCAGGGCACTGCCATACTGTACTGAGCCAGAAAGGGCAAACCTGGCACGCAAGCCACCACTCTTCTTCTTGATCTCATAGAACATCAGCAACTGATTGCAGCCTTCTTTCCCTCAGAATCCAAACACATCTTCAGAATCCTTCTCAACGCTGCTTTCTAGGCAGCCCCATCAATTGATCTGAATTGTCATGCACATCAAAGCCTGTGGGCCATTTCAGTTTTGATCTCTGATTTCCCATCCGGGGTTGTCATCCAAGATTTCTGTGGTTCCAGTGACTTTTAAGAGAGTGAGTTGTGGCAAGCCTGTGTGTCCTTACTGAGAGATAATTCCTTTTTTTGCTAATTCAGGTCTCTTTTTAAAAATGTTTTTTAAGTGACTGTGAATGCAAACATTCTCTCTTAAGGAGAGATGGTTATAGGAAAAGCAGGCTTATTCCAATTCCCTGGCATACTGGCCAGGCATCATGGCTTTTTCTGAAATGCTAGTTGATAATTTCAGAGTTTGGGCGGTAGGGAAGGGCGGTGGAGCACCCAGGGGGAACACAGCCTTACACTCCCGCCCCATCTGCCCATGCTTCAAGAACATACTGTAATTTCTGAGCCCTGTATGGGGTGGGGGAAGAGAAGATCACAACATGTTCACACAGGAGAGAAAACAAACAGCCCTCAATATCAGTCAAGGGAAACACTTTCAAAGGGCTTTTGCAAGGCCTGAAGCCAAAGGAAGTCCCCAGCAGAGCTGCTTGGAGTCCCATCCTCGGTTTCACCTTGCCCCTCCCACTTCTAAGTATCAGAGCTTCTCTGGAGGAACAGGATTCTCTTCATTGGAGCCCAATGTCAGACCCGCGTAATTCAGTGTTGTTCCTTCCTAACAGTCTGCAATGTAGCAGTGGGTGCTGGGGTGGGGACATGGGTCTCTCAAGTTGAAGCTGTATTGCCTATCCCCTGGGTGCACTGCAACCTCTAGGACCATTCACTGCACATTATCTAGGGCATTGAATTCTCCAGGTGGTTAAAAAAATTCCATTGCAATAAGCTGATGGCACATTGACCTTTATTTGTCTTTCTGATTTCCCATTTCTCTGGGGGCCCCCAGGCTTTGCCAAAGCCTAATGAGCTAGTCCAAATGATTGCAGCACTTTGGGTCAATATCTTTCTTAATTCACTCCTTTGCAGAGGTGCTAGCCAGTGAACGGCAGTGGAAGCTTTTCCCCCTCTGGTCACACCGTGCATGAATGATCCTTTCTCCTCTTACAGACGTCCTTTAGTCGACCTCATTATTGTTCGCCTCCTTCCTGCCTCCTCCAGTCGGAGGCAGCTTCCAGAAAACTTCCCACACTTGCTGCATTTCCCATGGAGGTTCCTGCAATCTAGATGTGTTCTTGTGGGTCCCCAAGTCAATGTCATACAGGTGGAAAGGATGAGATTGCAGGTATGGCACCTTCAAGGAGAGTTTTCCTATATAGGGAAGCTGTGAGCTCTAGGAGTCGTCTTCCTTTGTGTGATTTTGGCTTTAAGGCCTAAAACTTAACTTTAGTCCTGTGGTTGGCATTTTCTGAAAGAATTCACATTTTGTCAGGTTGTTTCCTGATAGCAAAATTTAAGAAGTTGTGGAGAGTGAAATAGACCACAGAATGTCATGCTGGAAGGAATCTCCCAAGTTCACCCAATATAAAGTTCTTATTTTACAGCTGAGAAATTTGCCCCAGGTCCAGTAGCCAGGAAGTGGCAGACCTGTGGCCAGAATCCAGGTCCTGAGACATCTGGAACTCTTCTCAGCCCACTTTTCCACATGGTCACTCATGTATCTGTATATAAAAGTGCCTAACCAGGCAAGCATTTCCTTGACAAGTCTACACTTTTGAAAGTTAAAAGAGAGAGATGGAGAGAAGCAGATGTTGAGGAAATAGCTTGAGTGTATTGGCAACCTCTGAAACATCTGGACTGGTCCAAGCCCTCTTTTCTTCTGGTATTATTGGTTATGTTTAGGTCCGAGTGGCAAGATGGCTCATAATCCATCCATTTCATTATCAGCCCCCAAGGCTTATAACTCTCAGCAGCAGACATAGCCCCCTCCTCCCAGGGACTGGAGGTTGCCATAGAAACAATATGGGAGTGGGGGAAGAAGCAGAGTGATCTAGGTAGATTGGAGAGAGACATTTGAAATTAGAGGTTTCTCGATGACAGGACTTCCTGCAGGTTCTGTTGGAGTTTAGTTGAAGGCTAGTGATTGTCATTTCCCATCAAGAAGCACTGTAGCGTCTCTGTGGGTGTGGGGGCCTTCTGAGAAAGAAAGACATCTGACTAGGGAATGTGACAACTCCCCCAACCCAGTATAGTCCTGTGATGATCTTCCTACATGCTTGTGTGATTGTGTGTCTGCATGATTGCCTGTGAGTGTGTATGTATCACTGTGAGTGTGTATGGATTGTGTGGGCTGTGTGTGATTGTGGTTTGTGTGCATGCGAGTGTGGTGGTGTCTTGTGTGTGTGATTTTTGTGTGTAGTTGTATGGTTGTATGATTGTGATTGTGTGGTTATGTATTTTTGTGAGTATGGTTGGTGTGTGTGATTTGTGTATACTTGTGTGGTTGTATAATTTGTGTGTGATTGTGTGGTTGTATGTGATTGTGAGTGTGGCCGTGTGTATGTATAATTTTGTTTTGTTTTGTTTTGTTTTGAGTTGGAGTCTCTATCTGTTGCCCAGACTAGAGTGCAGTGGCACACTCCCGGCCACTGTAACCTCGACCTGCTAGGCTCCAGCGATCTTTCCACCTCAGCCTTCCAAGTAGCTGGAACTACAGGCACATGCTACCATGCCCAGCTAATTGTTTTTTGATTTATTGTAGAGATGAGGTCTTGCCAAGTTGCCCAGTCAGGTCTCGAACTCACGGGCTCAGGCAATCCACTCACCTCGGCCTCCCAAAGTCTGGGATTACAGGCTGAGCCACTGAGTCCGGCTTGTTTGTATAATTTGTGTGTGATTGTATGGCTGTGTGTATGTGAGAATGTGATCTCTTTTTACCTTGCCAACAGGAGGTTAGAAAACTCCACCTATAGGAGGACTACACGGGAATGGCCACACCCAGAGCCTAGCCTGGGGAAGTCATCTCCAGCACATGGAGGAGAAGAAGCCAGTCCCATCTGGTGCTCCTGAGCCCCTAGTCCTAGTTGGCCATACTTGTTCCTCTCCTCTCAATACCCCCAGCACGGAATAGGGGATCAAAGGTCATTGTGGGACTTGTCTCCCCAAAGGACCATGCTGAGTTGGGACCTCGAGACTCAGGGATTAAAGTGGTGACAGGGACAAGATCTCCAGTCATGTTCTAGGAGAGTGAGATGGGCATAGGAAGTGAGAGGGCAGGTGCCCCAGGAGAGGCCATGCTGTGGGGGAAGCAAGCAGAGAGACGTCAGGAGCACGGGAGTACTGGAAAATAAGAGAAACGGTATTTTCCCAGTGACATTTTGAGCTGATCAGGAGGAAGTGAGCAAGGGATGCTGGTGGGGGAGGTGTCAGAGAGGAGCTGAGTAGGGACTGAAGATGAGCTACCACAACCTTTAGGATGTGCTTCAGTGATGATGCTGAGGAACATGTCAGTGAGGCATGGAGGAGAGGCGAAAACCCCAAATAACTCTGGGAATTTTCCAGGGACACATTAGGCCTAAGTGCAGGGAAATTCATTAAAACTGCTCCCTCTAGGGGCCAGGTCTGAGCACAGTGCCAAGCAGGTCTCACAACCCTTGGCTGCCAGTAAGAGACCCCTTTGTGCTTTGCTGATGGGTGGCCAAAGGGAACCAGGAACAGTTGCTATGGTAGTAGGGTTCCTCGGACCATATGTTTCAAGGTATAGCCTTGTTCCTTAGATTTCATGTGTTTCCAAGAGTCCTTCCACAGCTATAGGGCCAGATGTCACTTTGACCTATGGAATTGAGACTTTTTTTTTTTTTTTTGAGTCAGTCGTCCAGGTTGGGCAGGATCACAGCTCACCACAACCTCAAACTCCTATTTTTGTGCATTCTGCCTGCCTCAGCCTCCCGAGTAGCTGGGACTACAGGAGCCCACCATGCCTAGCTAATGTTTTGATTTTTTTGTAGCAATGAGGTCTCATTATGTTGCCCAGGCTGTGTGTTGGGGCTTTTGAGGCACTTCCACATACATCACATCTCATCCCTGGTGAGGCAAAGCACTTGCTTGGGGTATACCCTTGGGCAAGTTATTTAATATCTTATTTGCCTCAGTTTCCTTATATGAAAAGCAGAGCTAATACGATCAACCTCATTAGAGGCATATTGTTTACACTGAGTGAACAAGCATTTAGAAAACACTTAGTACATTAGCTATTTTATGGATCTTTGTACAACCCTATTGATCATGAATTCATCTTTATAGTTAACAGGTAAGGAAACCAAAATTCAGTTTAAATACATTTTCAAGATCAAGAAACAATACACAAGAAGAAGAAGAACTAAGTTAATGAAAATAGAATGCAACTTGTCCTAGAGAGCTCTTGAGATGAGGGCAGAAAAGCCCAAGGCCAGGTTGCAGTGTCTAGATTCCCTCTGCACTTCTGTGCAGCAGGCTAGATTGACTGATAAAGCCTGTTTGCTTTGATAGAGAGATCCCAAATACACCCCCAAATCAGAAGTTTATTTCTTTCTGAGTCTGAGTCTGGGTTTGTCACCTGGAACATTTTCTGTGTGGCCTAAAGCTAGGCTACCCGGCTGACTGTGCTCAGCCCTCAGGGCATCAAAGAGAGTGGAGAAGGCCAACCCACTTCAACCCCAGCCTTCACCTGTTTGGGGCACCATCATTCTGCTTACATCATGGAGCAGAGGTCCAACTGCAATGAAGACTGGGAGATGGGGTGGGAGGGACTGTCCAGTCAGGGGCCAGGCTTCAATTTTATTACCACAGAGAAGAGAGAAAGCATTCTTGGTAGGCAGCTGTTAGTCTTCACCACCACAGTCAGCTCTTCTGGGCACCAAATGCCTGTGCATACCCCTCTTTTTACAAACAAGACACCCTCAATTCAGTCCCATGGAAAACAACCCCATACCTCATCAGTTTCCACAGCCAGGTCCGAGTTCTGGATCCCTGGATCTTAGGTATCCCTTCTCTTCTGAGGTCTGAGGAATCTGTTGACGGTGCAGAGTTCTAGAAATAAAATAAGTGATCTCAGCCATCCCTTACTATTCCTCACCTGTCCCCCTTCTCTAAGCAATATATAGTGGTGGAAGAGAGCCAGAAAATTCACAAAAACCAGAAAAGGGAAGGAGGAGTGAAATAGGACCGGTTCTCAGCAATGATGGGATTTTGCTGGGTGGGAACTAGGACGACCTGTTGCCATGAGAGAAGTTTCTGACTGAGACTTTCTTTTCATGATCATCATCCTCTGTGACCAATGTATTCACCCGCAGGTCTTCCTTGCCACTTGTCTTCTGTGACTGTATGTGAGTGGGCATTATACGCCAGATGTTCCTTATGCAAGCACGCCCTCTTGGAGGCTGAAAACTCCCCACCTGCTTCCTTTTTGGATGTAATCAGGGCTGTGATTGTTTTAAGTATAGGACCGTCACAGGCTTTTTCAGGTCCAGTCCAGCCTTTCTTTGGCAGTAAGTTCTCACACATAACTTAGTAGTCTTCTTGTCCACTTGCTTCCTGTGGGTTCCGTGTTCCAGTAACCACAGTCAATATTCTTTTATAGACATAGTCTTTAAGTCTGCTATGTTCTTTGCTTCTTTGGACCTATACCTACTCTTTCATTTCAGTGGTGACTGTCCTCAGGCCATTCAAAACCAACCGTAGTAGTTGGTGGAAAGGGAAGGCAGCATCCTTAAGTTGACTTTTGCCACAGGATGGATGTTTTTGTTTGACTGAGAAGTCTTAGCAAACTTTTGAAAGAAGACTTTGAAAAAACAGTCCATCTCCTGATGCTCAGGATATGGAAGCAGATGGTATTTCTAACCTTACCCCATCCCCAATGGAAAGATGTTGTTCCTTCTATATTTGTTTGAAAAATAACCTTTAAGACATCGCCATGACTTTAGTACTCGGCATTCTATACCAGTTCTATAAAGTCTAAGCTGCTGTAATACAGAGACCACAAAGTGCAGTGGCTCCAATGAGGTAACTTGTTCACACAGCTGCCTAAGTTTCAGATTGGCAAAGAGCTCTGCTCCATGCGATAATCTGGGGACCCAGATTCCTTCCATATTCTTTCCCTGCCTTCATTAAGTCATTGTCTTCATCTCCATGGCTGAAGCTGGGCTCCAGCAGCAGTAGGTCCACCATCCTTCAACCCAGAAGTATCTCACAATACTCTTATTCACCTTCCTTATGTGAGATCATAGGCATGTGGCAACATCTAATAGCAAAGGGATCCTGAGGAATGGAATGTGCCTGACCATGCATCTGTCAGACTGATGTTCTCCTATCACAGAAGATGGGGAGAAAGGATTGGGATGGGCAGTGAGTAGTCTCCATCACATGTTATTTCTATAAGGTCTGTACCCTCATGAAGTTTACTTTGACAAATAGTAAATATTCAGATTCATAGTATAAAATCACATAGTGGTACACGCTATGGAGAAAAGTAATGTAAGGGGATACTGAATAATGAAAATTGTTGGTTAGCTACAGTTAGAGGAGCCTTAGGAATGTCAGTCTCACCCCTCATTTTACAGAAGAGAATGTTTAAGGTAAAACAACTAAAAGATGTTTATATCAACAAGCACATGAAAAGAGTATTCTGGAAAAAGGGCAATTTCTTCTGGTGTCTTCAAATAATACAGCAGAGTTTGGTGTCTGAGCTGTCATTCTGATAGTCTGACTTGGATTGGGTAAGGAGGTGAGCACCAGGGAGCTACATGTCCAGGTCACTAAAGTTTATCTGGAAAGGCAGGGTTGTGAGACCCTTAGAAATCCTAGTCTAAACTAATTTTACAGAAGAGAAATCTAAAGTCCAGAGGAAAGAATCATCTGCCTTGGATTTCATCGTGTGTGTGTGTGTGTGTGTGTGTGTGTGTGTGTGTGTGTGTGTGTGTGTACCGTGTGTGCATGCACACGTGTGTGTTTCACAATTCCTCTTAAGGATGATGGCATTCAGAGGGAAGGGATGCCAGGGTGGAGAAGACACAATTAAAGCAACAGATCTGCTGGAATTGCATCAGGGTGATTCCAGCTCCCCAGACACAAACATCTGCCTCTGTGCAGCCCTCCCTTCCAGCCTCCTAGGTGCAAAGGAAGGCAGCAAACTGACTTTTCCTGGAAATGACAGGAGCATGATTTTCTCCTTTCTGTATCCAAGGGGACCATGGGAGCTTTCTCCCTCCCTTTCTACCTAAGGCCACATATTTCAGGCTTCTTAGTATAATTTCCAGAGTGCTTCATTAAATAACTCACTAAACACCCCAGATACCATGCTTGGCTATGTTCACTAAGCCCCCTCATTTCACAAGCGGATCCAAAAAGCAATCAAGTTTGTCCAGCATGATTTGTTCTTTAATAAAGAAACTCTGCGATCTCACAGCTGATCTTTGCCCAGGGCTGAGGCTGCAGCCAATATGGGAGTTTTGTTTGGGAAGCATTCACAGGGGAATCTCTTCATGCCTAGTGGCAGCAATGCAGGCAACAGCTGTAAAGAAAATTCTTTTGTTATGTAAAGGAGAGAACAGGCAACCTTTCAGAGTCGGACTGGAAGGCACAGTGACAAATGACTTCAGTAAACATGTAGGATATCAGATTCATGCTCTCACTTGATACTAAACTTCCAAAGATTGGGCACTGCTGCTGGAGCATGAATCATCCACAAGGACGTTATTTTTCAACGAAGTCTCACTGTGTCACCTAGGCTGGAGGGCACAGTGGCATGATCATAGTTCACTACAGCCTTGAATTCCTGGGCTCAAGAGATCCTCCTGCCTCAGCCTCTCGGGTAGTTGGGACTACAGGTGCGAATCACCATACCCAGCTAAGTTTTCAATTTTTTAAAGAGACAGGATCCTACTATATCACACAGGCTGGTCTTGAATTCTTAGCCTCAAGGCATTCTCCCAACTCAGCCTCCCATGTAGTTGGCATTACAAGATCAAGCCACCTCGCCTAGCTCCACATGGATATTCTTGAAGCAAGTTATTTGATGGCAGAGATTATATAAAACTGGCCTTTTTCTTTTAGGAAGAGTAAGATGCTAGTTGGGTCTAACTGCAACTTGGTTTCTGTAATAACCTCCGTCAATTAATTTGACTGTTTCTTCTGTGGACCCTGTATCTATTCTGTCTGAGACCTATCTTATCAGTGGCCAATATCTTGTGTTTCTTCTTTTGGAGACAAGAAGATACCTGATTACCTGGGGTCATTCCCTAGTTTCCCTCTGGCTTTGTCTGTTTGTTTTTGTTGTAGCTGTCACTCTTCAACGCCTTGATGCTTTAACTTCTGATGTTAGATTTTTACTCTCTCGTGAGTGATAACTGAGTTCTGTTCAGTGGCCATACTCTAAGCCATCATCAATAATGTACAGAGTGGTTTGTCAATAACTTCAGCTCTTTATTAAATCAAGTGTATAGATGTTCCCTATGCAAGCATTTGCTCTGCCCTGGCTTTGTGTAATGAATTCCTTAATTTACTTTACAAACAGTGCTTATTTCTCTTCTAAGGTTCTTCCTATGAAGAGAGATTCCTGTGGTTTATTTTGACTTTGGATTTTCTTTCCCCATTTCCAGATCTGGAATAGAAGTGTTAAGAAGAGGGATTTATTCATTCATTCACTCAGACATATGAGGACATTGTCCTCATCTGCACAACCAAACCTGGGATCCAGCATCAGTCGTTCTACCATCTTTTTAGCCCAGAAGTGGTTCACAGTACTCTCATTCACCTTCTGTAGATGAGATCATTGACACATGGTCACACCTAACAGCAAAGGAATGCGGGAAATGGAGTGTGTCTGGCCACCTGGGTGTTAGGCTGCAATTTTCCTACCATAGAAGATGAGGAGAATGGATTGGGATAGACAGCAATTTCTATCACATATGCTATTTGCATAAAGTCTATGCTTTTCTGAAGTTTTCTTTGACTTGAGAAGGTAAAGAAAATATTCAAATTCATAATGACACTGTGTGCCAGGCACTGTTTTAATGCTGAGACTACAATAGTTAATAAAATCAAAGGCTGTGCATGTGTCATGATGCTGCTATCAACTCAAGGAAATGGACAATAAATGCATATCCAAGTGTATCATATAATGGCAAACTGTATAAAGGAAAATAATACTGATGAGAGGATATTGGATGGCCAAAATTGCTACTTAGATAGAGTAGCCAAGAACAACAAAGACAGAAGAGGCAAAGCCCTGAGACTGGCCTGCATTTGGCTTGTTGAGGAACATCAAAGAGCCTTTAACACCTGGAATAGAAGGGGCAGAGAGGAATAAGGTCACCAGAGCCCATCACAGAGAACCTTGTGGGCCAGAGGAAGGCTCTGGACTTTATTCTAAGTGAGCTAAGAAGCTCTTGGGCTGTCAGGAGCAAGAGAGAGACATGATCATATTTGTACTTTTAAAAGATCACCACTGACTGCTGCATGGATAGGAAACCAATATGTATCTTCTTTGGAATCTTGGCATTTATGCATGTGAGGTTTTCTTGTTAGTATGTAATGTGTCAGATCTTGAAGTCATGGCTATACTGGGAAAATGCCTTGTAAAATGTGGTATTGCAGATCCATTGCAAACCAGTCCAATGAGTGGGATATTTACCTCTTTATTTTTCTATTTTGAAGTTCACTTAAATAGCACAAATAAGATGCATTCCTTAATGTTTCAAAACCTACTTTTTAAGACAAATTTGGAAAAATGTTTTAATAATCAATAACCTATTTGGTTTTTTCTTTTTAAAATTCTACTTTAGAAAAGTAGCATACCCAATTTATTGACATTTATATGTATATCACTACTCTGATGAATTTTAATTTCTGCATTATTAACTATATTTTCTTTCTTATTGTTAAAGATAGATGGATAGACAAATATTTTTTCTTTTGTTGATGAAATATGCCAGAAGTTATACAGTTTTATTGATTTTTTTCCATAGTTTCTTCAGATTTAGGACTTATTTATTACTTACACGTCACAGTGTTTTCTAAATTCCTTAATTGCTGCTTTTATCTATTAATTCTTTTCTCTTGATTTCTCTGAGATTTACTATCTAATCTACTGAATAGAGAGCTTAATTAATTTTTATCAAGCTTTTTGTTTAATGATGAAATTATATGAAACTATGAACTTCCTTATTATAGCCTTTGTCATGATTTCATAATGTTTGCTATATGTTGTTATAATTATAAAATAGCCCACATCTACAATTTAATCATCTTTTTAATCCAAAATTTAAGGTTTTATTTTTTTCAAAATATCCATTGCTGTTTTGAAAATGTAAATAATTTATAAATGAAGGAATTAAAAAGAAAATGTACCTTCTCCCACCTCTTTTTTCACTCCTGTGTCAACTCTAAGGAATAATTACCTTTAACAAGTTAACATGCGTCCAAATAAACCTTGTCCAAACACATATGAAACAGTATAACCATATATAGTTTTATTAAAATGAGGCAATATTATAAATGTCCTCCCAATCCTTTATTTCTTCAACAGTATCCACAGTTCTATCTCATTCTTTTTAAGTGGTTATTATTTATATAGAATACATTTATTAAATCATTTACCTACCAATGAGCATCTAGATTTTTTTGAATGTATATTTTATTGTACAGTAATTTGTGTCAAATACTAGATCAAAATTATGCTCATTTTTTCTTTGGGATATAGGCATTGGTGTGCTTCTAAATGCTGTCAAACAAATAAAAACAACAATTTGATTTGTGGTATTTGCCAATTTCCATGGTATAAATAATGCTACCATGGGTAATTTCAAGCTACCAAATGCTTTAAAAAAAACCTCCTAAATATTTAACTATAGACTCTTGTGAGCTGGTACAAATCAATTCAAGATGATTCCAGCACACCACTCCGAAAGCCTAATTGCCTCCAAAATTATTGGGTTAACATATACTCATGCAGTATATGTTAGTGTCTTTTCTCTATAACTTCAATAAACCTGAATATTAAGAATCTTTCTGGTTTTTCCAATCTGAGATATTTAAAAAATTGATTTTCACTGTTATTTAGTTTGCCTTTCTTTTCATGCATTTAATACCACTTATATTTCTTCTATGAATAGCTTATTCATATTATTTGTCCTCCCTCTTTTTTTTAAATTCAACATTTTAATTCTACATGCTATACATTTCTCTAGCAGCTAAGGATGCCAAAGTGAACAAGACATATTGTTTTCTCTGCCCTAGTAAAGAAAAATTCTAGGTAAATTCTAAGATAACCAGAGACAACTAATCAGACAGACAAAAGTATTGCAAGTTGGAAACAAACTATGAAGCAAACAACACAGGAGCTAAACTAGAAAACAAAAGAGGCATCTCCTTTAGCTATTACGTTTGGGGAAGACCTCCCTGGGATGGTGGCACTTAAAGGTATGGAGGATCCAGCCAGGCAGACAGTACATGCTGAGAACTGGGGGAGTTTGAGGTGGTATTGATAAGCTTTCCATACAGCAGCAATAACCTCTGAGATGTCAGGGAGATTTGGGAAGATCAGCAAGTCCAGAGCCTGGTGATGATGGAGGAGAGGTGACCAAGACAAAGTGGGAGAGAAAGAGGAGGACCAGAATTGGATGGTCGGCTGCTGAAGTATTTTAGGTTAGAGAACTGATATAATGCTATTGAAATAAAAATATTTTTTAAAAAAACTTTCAGCTGGGCTCAGTGGCTCAGCCTGTAATCATGTGCCTTTGGGAGGCTGAGGTGAGTGGATTGCCTGAGCCCGTGGGTTCGAGACCCACCTGGGCAACGAGACCTCGTCTCTACAATAAATCAAAAAATCAGCTGGGCGTGGTAGCGCAGGCCTGTAATTCCGGCTACTTGGAAGGCTGAGGTGGAAGGATCCCCGGAGCCCAGCAGGTCGAGGCTGCGGTGGCTGGGAGCGGCCACTGCACTCCAGTCTGGGTGACAGAGTGAGACTCCAACTCAAAAAAAAAAAAAAAACTTTCACAGTTGTTCATAGAATATAGAGAAGCAAGAGAGGAAGCTAGGAAGAGGCTATGTGTTGTACAATCCTGTTGAACAACTCCAGGAGGTGCCATTCAAGCTAAACTTGTGCTATACTGTAATTGACAGCCCTGTGGACAAAAATGACAGATTATTTAGTCTTTTCTTTATTGTATTTTAAATGTATTTTGGAAAAATAGATCATTTTGGTTACTATTTATGTCATAAATATTTTTCTACAATTGATTATAAGCGATTTCATGATTCAGAGTATCTAAGTTTTAAATTTTCATGAAATTGGATTCATGAAATCAGAAATCTTTTCCTTTATTGATGCTGAGTTTCTCTTCTTTAAGAAGAGTGTCCCTTTTTCAAATTTAAAAATTATGCTTTCATGTATTTTTCTTTTAATACTTATACTTGGAAAAAATCTTAGATTTTAAAGTGAATGTGGAAATTACTTTGATCAATAAATAAGATGGGAAATGAACTTTTATATATGCTTACTGTGTACCTGTATATCACTCATGCTTTAAAAAAAAATTGGAGCTCTATCTATAGTACATTTTGAAGCTCTATAGTACATTTGAAGTGCGAATCTCCCCTCATATGGTTCCTTCACAAAATATTACTAGTTGTTCATGTGCATTTTTTCAGTAAGACTGCTAGAATCAACTTGTTCAGTTTCTACAAAAAATAAACAAAAAACAAGACAAACAAAAACTCAATGAGATTTTAAAAGAGGTTGAATGGAATTCATAGCTTAAATCATGGTGATTGACATCTTAAACATCTTGAGTTTTTCCATCCAGTGGATGTGTCTTTTCAGTTATTCAGACCTTCTTTCTTTTTTCTCTTTGGCAAAGTTTTCATAGTTTTTAATCATGGAGTTCTGATACTTTTCTTGTGTTTCTTACAAGGCATTTTATCATTTTTCTTATTAAATAAATGGAGCTATTTTTCACTGAATTTTGCCAGTGTGTAGGAAAGCTATTGATTTTTGTGTGTTTTTCTTCTATCTGGTAACTTTATTGAATTTTTTTTACCAGTTTTAATAGTGGTTCAGTTGATTGCCTTGGATTTTATAAGTAAGCTATCATATCATCTACAAATAATGACAGTTATACCTCTTGTATTTCATTATTTCTTTCTCTTACTTTTTTTGTTATTGCATTGATTGTGATCTCTTTAAAAAAAGATAAACAATTATAGTGGTAACAGGCACTCCTTATAGAAATGTCTCTTGGGATTCATCATTAAGTTAACCTTTACAGGTTACTAAAAAATGACTTACTAAAAAATGACTTTTCAAGTTACTAAAAATGACATTTTTAAATGAATTTTTAAAAGTGACTTTTTCTGCACTTAGAGTGATGATGATATGATATTTCTTTTTTATAATGTCATGAATTATATAACATATTTTGATTTTACATTGTTAAACTTTGCTTGTATTCTTGAAATAAATTCACCTTGGCCTTGATACTTTATTGTATTATTACTCTGAGAATTAGTTTGCCGACATTTTTTTTCAATTTTTAATTTTTTAATTATTTATTTATTTAGTTTTATTATAAAGATGTGGGGTACAATTCAGGGTTAGGTATACAAACGTTGATTATGCAGGTACCCTTGTTGATGAGGTATGCCCCTCCTTCCCCTAGCAGTTTCCCTCAGCTGCCAACCCACACTCCCCTTCCTCTGACAGTTTTCTATGCCTGCCAGTCCCTTTCTTATAGTATTATAATTGTTCAAGGTTTGCTTATGAGTGAGAACATATTGTAGTTTGTTCTTTGTTTCTGTGCTAGTTCACTGACTATGATAGACTCTAAATCCATCCAAGTTGCTGCAAAGTCCATATGTTTGTCCTTATTTATGACTGCATAATATTCCATTGTGTATATGTACCACATTTTTTTAATCCAGTTCAAACTTTGATGGGCAGCATGGTTGGTTCCATGTTTTTGCTATTGTGGATAGTGCTGCAACAAACATATGTGTGCAGGTATCTTTTCTGTAGAATGATTTGAGTTCCTCTGGTATATTCCCAATAGGGGAATTGCTAAGTCATATGGAAGGTCAATTTCTAGTTCTTGCAGAAATTGCCACACTGTCTTTCAAAGAAGTTGTACTAGTTTGCATTACCACCAGCAGTGTAGAAGTGTTCCTTTTTCTCTGCATCCTCGCCAACATCTGTTGTTGTTTGTTTTATTAATGACGGCCATTCTTACTGGGGCTAGGTGATATCTCAATGTGGTTTTGATTTGCATTTCTCTGATGATAAGTGAGGCTGAGCACTTTTTCATGTGTCTGTTGGCTGCCAGTATAGCCAAAACAATCCTTAGCAAAAGAAACAAAGCAGGAGGTATCACACTTCCAGACTTCAAACTTTACTATAAGGCTACAGTAATCAAAACAGCCTGGTATTGGTACAAGAACAGGCACATAGACCAACGGAACAGGATAGAGATTCTGGAAGCAAAGCCTCAATTTCTCAACTAACTCATCTTTGACAAAGCCTCCAACAACAATCACTGAGGAGAGGAGAACCTACTCAGTAAATGGTGCTGGGAAAACTGACTGACCACATGCAGAAGATTGAAACAGTTTGCTGACATTTTATTTACTTATTTTTGCATCAAAATTTGGTTTAGTTTTGATAAAAGAAAACAGAGTTCTGACACTTATATTTATTACAAGGCATTTTATAATTTAGACTTAAAGGGTGATTGAATTTTTTTTATTAATCTCTTTTTATGCTCTGAAGTGGTTCAGATAACAAAAATATTATATATTATTTAAAAGTCTGATCAAAATTAGTCATCAAATGATTTGGGCTTGGTAAATTTTGAGGAAAATAGCTCTTTGTTCATTGTTTTCTCTTGTTACTGACATATTAATTTTTATTATGAGTTAATTTTGTTTATTTTATCTCATGTTTCAAATTTGTTGATATAAAGTTAAATATAGTGTTTTAAAAATTAATTGTAAACTTTTAACAGTGGCCCTTCATACTTTTCCTTTGCTATTTCAATGTTGTGTGGATTTATGTGGGTTTACTTTATTTAACTAAGACCATTTTTTCCAACATTTTATTTCTTGGACTTTTCAATAAAATAGGTTTGGGTATGATTATCAGATCTGCTTTTTATATTCAATTGGTTTCTTTGTGTTTGTATTAATCCCATTCTTCTCCTTTAATTAGGCTTATTTCACTGTGTTCATTCTGGTTGTTTTGTTTTTTTTTTTAACAGATACATTTAAGGTTATAAGTTTTCCTTTGAGTAAAACTTTGGCTACATCTCCTACATTTTGAAATATAAGGATTTCGTTTTATTATTTTCTTAATGATGTATAATTTTAGCTTGACTTGCCTTTCTTGAACAAAACTTATTTAGAGGAGTTAAAATATTCTAGATCATTATTATTTTAGACATTGCTCTCTTATCCATATATAATTTTGATTTGAGAATGAGCTCTTTTTATGATTTCTGCTTTGATAGGTTTATTGAGATTTTATTTTTAGCTTGAGACTGATTTTTTAAAATGTTTTATGGATGTTTAAAAAATGTCTTTTATCTTTTTTTTTTTTTTTTTTGAGTTGGAGTCTCACTCTGTCGCCCAGACTGGAGTGCAGTGGCCGCTCCCGGCCACCGCAGCCTCGGCCTGCTGGGCTCCAGCGATCCTTCCGCCTCAGCCTTCCGAGTAGCCGGAATTACAGGCATGCGCCACCACACCCAGCTGATTTTTTGATTTATTGTAGAGATGAGGTCTCGCTGCCCAGGCGGGTCTCGAACCCACGGGCTCAGGCAATTCACTCACCTCAGCCACCCAAAGGTGTGGGATTACAGGCTGAGCCACCGAGCCCGGCTCCTTCTTTTATCTTTTTTAACTATCTATTCATGTTTGTAAGTTGTGTTGTGTGTAATTTATATGTTGTATGTGTTTCTTCTGATTCATATTTTTAAAATATTAGTGAATTAGTTATGTCTTTCGGCATACTTGTTTTGTCAAACTCTCTTGTATTTCTTTGAATTTTGCTTTAAATATTTCTTTAGAAAAAAAAAAGAGCATTTCCAGAGAGAGACGCACAACATGGTTGAAAATGGGCAATCCGAGGGGACTCATGACAAATTTCAGAAGCCCTGATGAATAGAATGGTCCCAGAGAAGACCCAGCCAGACCCTTTTATCAACATAAATGATTTCAGCATGAACTTGATTCCACCATAGGATCCAGCTAGTCCCACAATATGGAAGAAACATCAAGAACGTACCTCATTCACAAACAATATGGAGAGTTGGAGGCTCTGTTTAGCCAGATCATGTTTCTAGACAAAATCTCCAGAAGGAACTAGCTTTGAAACTCAACCTACAGGAGTCAACAATAAAGGTTTGGTTCAGGCACAGGTGATTTAAATTGAAGGAGCAGTAGCAGCAGCAGCAACAGCAATCACCAAAGCAAAGAACCAAACCAGATTCTTCTGGTAAAGAAGACAACGCCTCTCTCACCCAGAATGGCTAATCCTTACTTATTTTGTCCTATGGTTTCAGATTTCTATAGCTCCCTTCCACTTCAGTACTTAGGTCCTTCCAATCGGGCATGGGACTCTACCTGTTCTGAGAGTCCCACAGGTGATTTCCAAATACAAAACTCTCAGTTGGAGAGGATGGTGACTTTAGTTCCTCCTTTGTCCTCTGATGCCTATGACATAGCCCAAATAATAGAACCGTATGGTTTACCTGATAAGAATGAGATATCCAGCTCTTCCTTCCACTGTCTATATCAGTATCTCTCACGCACAAGGCACCACATAGGAGGACAGGATTCCTCTCTCAACACCTTTGCTGGTTCAGTTGTAGGTCTGTCTCCTAGGCAAACCTGGTCCAGTGTGACAAGCCAAGGCTTTGAAGTCTATAATCTAAGAGACAGCCTGGCATTCCAGAATGGTGCCCATATGATTGACTTTGGATTTCTCTGATCAAGTACTAATAAGTACCAGACCATTTGAAAAGAGAAAATATATATATATATTTCTTTATTGTATTTTATTTTAATTAAAAAATCTATGATTGCTATTACTTTGGTTTATACATTTTACCAAAACATAGTATTTCTTTTTTTTCTATCTCTTTTTTTTATTTTAAAGAAGTGGGGTACAATTCAGGGTTAGGAATACAAACATTTATTATGCTGGTACCTTTGTTGATGAGATGTGCGCCTCCTTCCCCTAGCAGTTTCCCTCAACTGCCAATCTCACCCCCCTTCCCCTGGTAGTTTCCCACTACTGACAATCCCTTTCTTATAGTATTATGATAATTTTTCAAGGTCCACTTATGAGTGAGAACATATGGTACTCTGTTCTTTGTTTCTGTGATAGATCACTGAGTATGATCGACTTTAAATCCATTCAAGTTGCTGTGAAGTTCATGTTTGTCCTTCTTTATGGTTGCATAATATTTCATTGTGAATATGTGTCACATTTTTTCATCCAGTCCATCTTTGATGGGCAGCATGGTTGGGTCCATGTTTTTGCTATTGTGAATAGAACTGCAACAACATAGTGTTTCTTTTTAATCGCTTTTGATGCCTCTTTTGCTTTATGTTGTCTGTTATTTAGTATTTTCAGTCCTAATTCCTTATTATAGTATATAGTTGATCTTTGTTTATCACTTTATTTTCTGTCTTTTTATCACTTTGTTTATGTAATACATATATATGCACATACATACATATATGCATGAACACTCACAATATGTATATTTGGATGTTGCTTGTTTTTTATTACTTAGGAATCCTTAAAATAAATAGTTGAACTGGATTACCAGCCACAGTATAAATAGCTGTTTAGATTTTCCTTTATTTTGATCGGTATTTATTTGCTTGCTTGCTTGCCTGCTTGCCTTCCTTCCTTTCTTCCTCTCCCTCCTTCTTTTGTTTTTATTTTTTTCTCTGTTTTGGTAAATCCTCCCTTCCTTTTTAAAAATAGATTGTGAGTATTTGATAGGCAATTTCTATGAATTTCTATGAAAATGTCTTTTTTGTGCTATTCTATATTCATTCTAATTTAAAAATTTTTTTTATTATAGAAAAATTTCAGACTTATGCAAATGTATAAAGAAGAGTAAGGTGAATGCTATACTTATCCCTCAGCTATTCTTGATTTATCTAACCTGTCCCCACTCCTCCCATCTCACACCTCTACAATGGATTATTTTGAAGATAAATCCCAGATACCATATAATTTCATCCATCCATAATAGTAAATACTTTTGTGTGCTATTCTGAATGATAAAAAGATAAAGGAACTTTTTGGAAATGTAACCACAATGCTACTATTGCACTAAAAAGTGGAACATTACTTCCTTAACACATTTAAATTAGATTCAAGTTATTTGAACCTCAACGCTTTGAAGTCATTGTTCCATTGCTTTCTGACACCTAATTTTGCAGGTGAGAAGTATAATACTAATCTCTCTTTGTAAATTAACTTTGGGTTTGCTTTTTGGAAACTGGCAATATTTTCTCTACTTGAGAAATATTTCTCAAGTAGAGAAAATATTGGGATTCACATATTTTTGTATGTCTCCTTTCTAGACTCTGACCACACTGGCCCTCTTCTGGTTTCTAACATGCCCAGTCATAGGGCCCTTGTTCAAGCTGTTCCCTCTTCTTGAGTGCTGTTCTCACGTTCACCATCCTGCCACACCCTACCAGGTCCTATAGATGTAAACCTAACCACACGGCTCTGATATGCTGCCTGGGCACCCTCCTGGCTTAAACTGTTACACACCATGTGTCTGTCCTTCATCACTCTTGTCATAACTGTAATTGTGCAATTTGTGTATATACGTGTGTTTCAGTATACTGTCTATTTTCCTACTACCCACAGACTCCACGAGGGCAGGGATTGTCTGTCCTTGCACTGCAATGCGTACACAGTACCTACCATCATACTTTGCATAGAAAGAGGCACTCAGTAAATGTTTATTAGATATTTGAATGTTTGAATGAGTGAATGAAGAATATCTTCATAAGATACTCCATGTCTTTATTCTCTAAATACTTTTTGATTTTTTAAAATTTCGTCCTTTTCTTTCACTGTTCCTAGAATTATAATTAGATTGATATTCGAGTTTGCTCAAGCTATCTGCAATGGCTTTTAACTTTTCTCTCATAATTCTGACCTGTCACCCTTTTTCCTAGAGTTTATTCATTTGTTGCTTCAGTCTTGTCTCTTCTGATACTTAACTCTTCATTGATTCTTGTTTTTATTATGTTTTATTTTCTAAGAATTTATTTCTTTTTAATGAGAGTGTATTCTTTGGGAGAGGTATAATATTATTTCAAATGTCTCTGGGGGAGCTAATTTTACTTATTTAAAGTTGTCTTCTGTTTCTTTAGTTCATTCTGTCTTTTATAGTTCTTTGGTTGGTTCAGTCTAGTTCTTCTTTTTCATGCTGTTGTTTTCCTTGAAAAGTTGCAATCTATGGATTGACTTCTTATTTTTCAAATTAAGGCTTACTTCTCAAATTAGTCTGTTATCTTTGACTTACCTTCTTTTACAAATGAGAGGAAAATGACATAATAGCTTTATGATTATTCAAATAATTTGATTTCATCATGTTTGAGGTTATAAAGATTACCCAAAATGTATCCATCAATTCCTTCAACTGTTAGCCAAGGTTAATTGAGCATATACTACATTGCTAGTCATTGGAGGTAGGAATATGAGTAGTTTCTGTTCTTTCCCTTGTCAATTCAGTTAAATAAGACTGGAAGCACATGTAAACAAGTTACAGTACTGCAGTGTTGCATTGTAATCATGTTAATGGATTGCCTGCAAAGAAAATCAGAAGTCAAGAATTCAGTCAATTTTTTAATGTAACATTAGGTATATATTTTATGCTTTGTTTACAAAAACAACCAATCCAAACTGATACAGTTTAATATGGACATGAAAGAGAATGTTCCTGAATCTGCAACTATATAGGATCAGTCTGGTACCACATTTCCCACTCTGCATTATATCCAGTTGATACATTTTCACAAGATGTTGATTATCTGAAGCACAAGGTATCTCATACTGATAAGTGAGTTATATGGCTCCTGAAAGATATTATTAAGTCTAAGATACTTGAAAGGGAAAACAAGTGGTTATTTCTTCTTTGTGTTCCTAGTGCTCTGGAATGTGGTACCTTCTCACTTCATTTTTAATACATGAATTGGCATTCAGGGAATGAGATAATTAATGTAAGACATCTGAGCAGAAGTTTTCTATTGCTTAAATAAATATTTTCAATTATTCATCTGGACATAGTGGAGACAACTATTTTAAACATTAGTGGTGTCTTGACTGTCTTTAGGGTACATTGTAGATATCCTTGATGCAATTAAGAGACAAAAGAGGTGTTTCAGGGAAATTGAGAAGTAATAGGTCTTAAGTCCCCAGTCTGTAATTCCCCATTGTCTGTGTGTGAGGGCTGGTTGATGTCAGGGGGAGAGGGAAGAAAGGAGAGGAGATGGAAGGGGGGTGGGGGAACAGCAGCAGCAGCAACAAGAGAAAAACACAGACAAGTAAAGGTACATCTGTGAAGAAGTGTTCATCTTTAGACCCACCACCCTCTTCTGTTGTGTGACTTAATAATATATTTCAGGAGCCATATAACTCACTTATCAGTATGTGATACCTTGTGCTTCAGATAATCAACATTTTGCGAAAATGTATCAACTGGATATAATGCAGGGTGGGAAATGTGGTATCAGACTGATCCTATAAAGTTGCAGATTCAGGAACATTCTCCTTCGTGTCTACATTAAACTGTATCAGTTTGGGTTGGTTGTTTTTGTAAACAAAGCATAAAATATATACCTAATGTTGCATAAACAAATTGAGATATAAATAATAGCAAATCATTTATATATTATATGTTATAAATATTATATATTATTTTATACATTATACATTATATATTATATATTGTAAATATAATAATAACAAATAGAGATTTTTTTCTCAAAAAATAAGAGTCATGGTGTATTTACTGAGTAGCTCAGTGATATACTAGCCAATATCGCTATCATTTTCATGGCCTCACATCACAAGATGTCTTCTATAGTACCATATACCACATTTACATTTAAGGTTGGGATAATAGAGACAAAAGATGATTTTTAGCTATATATCTTATTTGTCAGGAAAGCTAATGTAGTTCCAGGAAATGTCTTTTCCCCTATTGTATTACAGACCTAGATAATATGGACACAACTAGCTGCAAGGGAGGATAGAAAAGGAGTAGTTAGCATCTCTAGCTTCTTTAGAAAAGCCAGGCAAATAAGAAAGGGAATGAAAATGAGTCTTTGGTTGGCAACCAATAATATTGGTCAGGGGTTTGAGATTTTGCAAGGTGGATTATTTGTGTGCTTTAACTTGAATCCTGTCTATGACTTTGTATTTTAAAAGCATTCATGACCAATAGCATATAGTCTAACTTTTATTAATTGATTTAAAATAAATCATTTTCTTCTCAGGGATACTAGCCCAGTATATCTGATCCATGTGGGGGGAATCCATTGCATTTACAAATGAATTGATCCAAATGTAAAATGTCAGGTTTCTATGTGAGTGCATTCATCAAGTATCTTACTTAAAGATTTTCAGGATCCTAGAAAAAAACTGTGGAATTACATCCATTCTTTAAAGGAACAGGGGAAGCATCAGTAGGTTGCTTATTCTATAAAATAATTGTGAGGTTTTTCATTAGATTTTAAGGATTCCCAAAGGTTTGAATGTTTGAGAGAAAGAAGGAGAAAGAGTTAAATCAGAAGAGAGGAGTGATTCACTGATCCTATTGTTCCTGACAAATATTTTCAGGTCAGGTTAACCAGTCTTTCCCACCCTATGCCCACAGGACTAAATGTTTCACAAGTCCTTCAGCAAGAAAGTTCACCAAGGAACTTGGAATTCCATTCTGTTTCTTAATCTGTCACTGAGAACAGGGTGAGTTCTTTAAAACTCACATTGTTCTAATTTTATCTAAACTTCATTAGCTTGTCTTAAAATAATTCCCAAACCAAAGAATAATAGAAAGCTGGCTCTCATCCCATCCAACTACCTTTATGTTACTAACGAGCAACTTGAGACATAGGGAAAGGATTGCTCAAGGTCATAGAACTCATAACGATATATAATAATGCATAATATTTCATGTCCAAGCTGGTACTTGAACCTGCAGGCTTTGCTTTCTGAGTCCAGGGCATTGTAGGCTGCAGCTCACCAATTATCCCTTTTTTATGTGGGTCCTGATCCTTTCTTTTCCTCACGCTCCAGATGCTCCGGCGTGGATTTAGTTCCCTGATTTACAGTTTCGGCTTTACCTGGGCTTCATTTCCCTTTTAAAATAGATTTATTGAGATATAATTTACATACCATACAATGGACTCATTTTTCATTTAATTTTTACTGCAGCCAGAAATCTGGATCCCAGCTTCTAAAATGTCAAATAGAGAAGGAGGCCTATACCAAATAAGATGATTGTGGGAGCCCTCGACACCTCAGGGTGTATACTCGGCAGTATATACCCTGAAATAGTGCACCCCTATTTCACAGAAATGACAACCCAACAAGACCCACATGTCTAGATTTCTGGCTCTAAATCTTTTGGGAATATTTCCCACCCATCTGCAGCTCTTCTCAGCTTTGGTGCCGGGTTTTCATCTTATCTAAGATTCATGTAAGTGTGTCAGACTGGCACATGTAGGCTGTTGAATCTGATGCCCATACACAAGAGAAGACTTTCCAGCCTGTTTCCTGTCTATGACACCCTTCCTTTCCCCTGTAACACAAAGAAGGAAAATTATCTGTGAGATGTCTTTGGCATGAAAGGAAAAGAAAAAAGTCACATTTATTTATTCATCCAGTAAATAACTCCTGAATACCTCCTGAGTGTTGTAGCCCATGCTTGGCATAGGGGATATTCAGTAAGTCAAAATAGACAGGGGTTCTGACCTTCCCAGAGCTCACAGGAAATGTATTGAGCTTCCTAGTGAGTAGAAGCTCTTTTCTTTCATGGAAATATGCAAATGCACTTGGGTGGTAGGTGGCAGTGTGGAGAACACAGCTGTACCCCTCGTTGGGGAGTGGAGAGTAGAGCCCACACCAGCTGTAATCCTCTCCCTCCTCCCCAACTCCTCAAATCCCACCTGGAATTCTTCTGCAAACCTTTGAGAATCCAAGCTGAGGAGCCTGGAACCATATTCTGGAGATCTGTGAGGTATGGCTTCTAAGTTTACTTTTAAATCTCAAACTACTATCCCACATTGCTCCCCTCCCCAATATAGTTAGGTCTTCTTATTTCACAAATGAGAAAGCAGAAACTCAGAGAAGTGACAGCAGTTACCCAAAGTGGCATGGCTAATTAGCACAGCCAGGGCGGGGTCATCAATCCCTACCTGGTCCCTGGTGCTTTCCCCACCTCACTGGTTCTGCCCTAAATCCTTCTTTTGCCAATTTTGCTCCACACAACCAAGCAAACTGCCCAACCCAGCAGCAAATCCTGACATCCTAGATACTGGCTCTAGTTTCTTACCCCATAAGGGTCGACTGTTCCTGAAAATAGTACCACCTGAGAAACATGCCATCATTCTCAAATGGCAATCTTGATATGTCAGCCTGCCTTTGATCTAGACAAAGATCACCCCAAGTGGAAATAGAAACTTGGGGCACATAGAAGCAGACTCAATTGTGAAGCAGGAATGCTGCACTCTGAGTTTCAGCTTATCAGGCTGAAGGGGCAGTGGGGCTTTGGCAGGTTAAACTGCACAAGCTGTAGAAACAGGACAGTGCCAATACTTTTCTAGGACTGCATCAGATAAACTGGGACATCTGCAATATTTCCTAAGCAAACTAGGTTACCCTCCCCGCTGCTGCGGCTACCCGAGGGCATTGGGCAGCTGGGTGACCCAGAAATGGCCATCTCCTTGTCCAGCTCCATCTGGAATTCTAGCCCCTCATTCCAGGACACTGGCAACCCCTAGGTGGAAGCGAGCTTTACAACACAAAATGAAATCAAGCCCATTCTTATTGCAGGAAGCATATCCCAAACAATAAGGGGAAAGAGGCGTTTACCTTAAAAAAAAAGAAAAGAAACAAAAACAGAATTAGGAAGTGAAATGGCAATAAATCTTTCCTGTAGTCTGGAGAAGTGAAACAATTTTAGGAAAGTGTGCCATGTTTAAGGAGGAAAAAAAAGGGCTTGCTGTCAAGAGACATTGATTTGGGACGCTAAACGGGGAGAAATTACTTCCTCTCTGGGCCTAACTTTCTCAGTGGTACAATGAAGAAGTTTGCTTAGATGACCTCTAAGAGTCTTTTCGGCTTTGGAAGTCTATGATTATAGCTGGGCAAAGTAGTGTGCATCTGTAGTCCCAGCTACTCAGCAGGCTGAGACAGGAGGATTGCTTGAACCCAGGAGTTGGAGGCTGCAGTGAGCTATGACCTCTCCTACATTCCAGTCTGGATGACAGAGTGAGACCCCATCTCTAATTTTTTTTTTAAAAGTCTATGATTATATGTGATCTCTAGTTAATAATACCAGAAAGCAATAAAGAGGACATCTACTACCTAAGATGCCCCTTCCCCAACCCAAAAGGCTTATCGACTTCATGACTCGATGGCCCCATAAAGCAGTATCAGAAACCCCAAATGTGAGGATGTAGTGCAAGGACAAGAAAGGTAGTTTAGGTCAGCCGTGCTCTACTTCCCTCCAGAGATATATGTACTCTCAAGTTCATTCCTACTTCCAAAGCACTCAGAGTCCCATGTGCATTTGTGTGTGTGGTGTAGTATTGCGGGTTCCAAACTCTTAATGATGCCAGTGAGAACTGAGAACCAAGAGTGAATCCTATGGCTGATCACCAACAGGGCAGTCTTAGGGTTGAGGTCAAGCTTATCTACTCAATCATTTGTAATGACATGGCACCATATTTAACCAGCGCCTCAACCTTCCGAATCCTAGACCATCTGTCTGTCACTGTTAATTGGCTCCAGAGGGAGATGTGCTCCGAGGACATTTCGGTAAGTGCACGTTGGGCATGATGAGAAGTGTTTGGATCCGAACCTCTGAGTAAAATTCTCTGGCCTTGGAGGCATAGACTGAACCAGACATGAATCCACTGAACTACTGATTCTCAGAATATAGGCAAGCTTTCTCCCTTGGGCCACACGTTGGCCTCCCAACATCCCAGAGTGGAGAGTCTTCTCCCAAGGAGCAAGCAGCCCCTGAATAACCTTTTTATTTAAAAAGGATTTTTTAAAGATGGGATCTTGCTCTTTTGCCCAGGCTGGAGTCCAGTTGTATGATAATAGCTTGAAGCAGTCTGAACTTCTAGGCCATCCTCCCACCTTAGCCTCCCAAGTCACTGGGACTACAGGCATGTGCCCACCACATCTGATTAACACATGGGTATTTTACTACATATCCAGCAAAGTAGACTTTCAGGGAAACAATTTCAAACAATAAGATTCTGAAATAGCAACCTAGATAGTATAAAGAACATTTTCAATGTTCATTTGCATTCTTGTCCTTCAAATCTGTGAACATTTTAAATGTCTAGATGAAAGCAAGAGGAACCCTAGGGTTGAAATGAACCTACAAAGTATAAGGGAACCATCTACAAGGAACTGATGTTTAAATCAATGGCATTGAGGACAGATGAGTCTAAAAATTAAGTGTTTGAAACCTAGGGTACAGCATCAGAGGCCAGAGTAACTATTATTTCACTTCCAAATTCATACAGGATGAAGGAACTATTCCTAGGTTGCACTCCACGAACACGCATTCATCAACCTGACTGTTTTCAGGTAGTGTGGTTTGGAGAGATCACCATGATAGGGTTACTGCAATTCATGTTTCTGGTGTTCACTAGCTGAACGACCTTGGGCAAGTCATTTCAGTTCCCATGATAGAAATGAGAGGGTGAGACCAAAATATCCTCTAGTACTTTAGCCTAGAGAGGCTTCAGGACTCTGTTAAGAAAAGGAGAGGAAGTGGCTCCATCTACTTTATTGGTGAAATTTTTGTTAGTAAGTGACAATGGTGAATCAAATATCAATCCAGTAACACTGAAGAAAGAAGTATAAACTTGTGACAAAAGACAACTGAAATTCTTCAAGTGAGGCTTATTCCAGAAGCATTTTACACACACAATTGAATACATTTTATAACATATTTTTCAATAAGTGAAAAATTCATTCATTTTTTTATGAGACTTAATAGCTTATTCCTTTGTCAATGTGTAGTTATGCAGCCTCGGCATGGTCTTTTAACCCTTCTGAGCCTCATTTCTTCATCTAGCAAGTGGAGATAATAAAAACTATGTCAAGGCAACAAATGAACCACAAAAGAGTACAACATATTGGTTAGAAAATTAGGTCCTGGACTCTGGCCACATGATTGCAGGTTCTCAGTTCCGTGACCTTGGTGCCATTCCCTCACCTCCGTGGGCTACGGTTCTACCACCTGTAAACAGGGATAATGACAACGCTTTCCCCTCAGGGTGCTTTGCATGTAATGAGATGATTAGGAGCATGGCTCTGGGGCTAGACTTGGAAGGGTCTAAAATTCTGTTCTGACATTTACTAGTTGTATAATCACAGACTTTTTTTTTTTTTTTTGAGTTGGAGTCTCACTCTGT
>NW_007255532.1:179641-192436 GCF_000164805.1 Carlito syrichta
GTAGAGATGAGGTCTTGCCTGCCCAGGCGGGTCTCGAACCCACGGGCTCAGGCAATCCACTCACCTCAGCCTCCCAAAGGCGCGGGATTACAGGCTGAGCCACCAAGCTCGGCTGACTTTTTTTTTAACCACAGACAACTTAATTAACCCTCTTATACCTTGGTTTCTCCATCCAAAAATGGAAATGGTAATGGGGCTTATCCTCCAGGGTTTTTTTTGTTTTGTTTTGCTTTTTGATAATTCAGTCATCATATTGAAAGTGCTTGGAACAGTACCTGGTATAAATAAATTGTGTGTGTGTGTGTGTGTGTGTGTGTGTGTGTGTTTTGTTAAGTAGAAAACAGTCAACAAGTGTTATTTGACAAACATCTCAACAGAAACTACAAGCTCATGGAGTTTATATCACAGAGGGGAGAGACAGACAACACACAATTTAAGCAACAAATATTTGGTAGGTCAAGTAGAGCAAAGTATGATAGAGACGAAACAAAGGAAATGGGAAGGGGGTGATGGAGAGTGAGGAAAGGGGAGCTCTTTTTGAAGTGAGGGGATGTGGCTTGAGGCCAGCCCTGGCAGGGAGCACAGGGAATGTAGAGGCCCAAGCTCAAAAGTGCTTCTGCTGCAAATAACGACAGCGATAACACCAATGATAACAACAAATAGAAACAATACCTTAATGAATAGTACTCAGTGGGTGTTCAGGACACAACTCAGGCACACTAGCCTGTCTTAGCCTCTTGAGTTAGTGCAGTCAGCATGAGTCTTAAGATTGCAATCAGTTGTATTCAGAGAGAATAAAGAAAGAATGGCAGGCTTCCCACTTTACATGCCATTCAGCTAACTAGCAGCCCCTGGTGCAGCCCCTTCCAGCTTCACATTAAGTGACCTATGAAGACATGAAGTAGTACAGTTGCTCACGGACTACTGCATGCAGACACCGTGGGTCAAACTTGCTATCAGTATCTTGAAGGAGTTTTCACTAATTCCAATGTTGCTGCATCTAGATTTAAAAAATGTAAATCGGCATTAAATTTGTGGAATTAATGTGGGTAGGGTTGCCATTCACTATTATCTAAGTGACTGCCCATCCATTGAGAAACTATGGTTTCCAGATAAACTGGGTATCCATCTTCTCTCCAACTGATACATTTTTTGCCCTTTCCCTTCCTGACTCTTGTCTGTAAACTCCAGACAACAAGAGCAGGGGACAAACAGATGAATGATGGCACAATGCTTCTTGGCAGATATAGTCTCCACATGAGCAAAATGTCTTAGTTAAGGGTAGAGTTGGGAAGAGCCTTGGAAACAAGGCCATTACAGCTTTTCTTATACTGTTTCATTAAGGAAACCTGAAAGAACCAGTCAGTGGAGACAAGAGAAAGTTGCATAGTGGTTCTGGTCTGCATTCTTAGCCATTGCAGGGTAGAGAAAACTTAAAATAGAATATGTGAAAGAGGAATGTATAGACCCATTATGTATAATGTGTTCAGACACACACTGGATCAAGGTGCGCAAATGATGTTTTTCTCTCTCTCTTTCTTTCTCCTTTTCTCCACTGTCTCTCTGTTTGCCTTTATTTTATCCTTGGCAGGCTGTTGCTATATGATGGAATTATGGCCCCGAGCAACTTCCAATTTTCATCATCCTTACAGCTTAATATTCCAGAGTAAAGAGAAGTCTTTCCTGACATTTTCGGTGAAACTTCTAGGATTCTGGTTGAATTGTCTTGGATGGACCCATATCTAAACCAGATTCAGGGGGATAGGGTATTCTGACTGGTCAAACCATAGTAAATGCTGTTGCCACTCAAGTGCCTTGGAGAGGAGCAGCCAGCCCATCTGGACCACTTGGATGAGGCAGCATTGCTATGGGAAGAGGCTGATGTGGTTCCTTAAAGTCAGGGCTTCTAGGCAAACGAAAAGCTCACATTCATTTTGTCTGTGCTGGACAATGCCAGGGCAGGGAGAGGGTAGAACTGAATCAAGCAAAGGCTATTTGATAATGAGGATGACGAATTGAGAATTTTTCCTAAAATTCTGAGGGTATTCTAGAGATAGATTCAGAGACAGAGATAGAGATAGAGGGAGGCATGGGGGAGGAGGATAGGAGAGATGAGGACAAAAGAGAAAGGAGAAGATATAGATAAGAAAGGCAGAGAAAAGGCTAAAATTAGACCCGTTCCTGCAGAAAATCAACAACTTTTTAAAAAGTCATAATCAAAGATACAGACGAATCACCTTCCCTGAGCTTCCCTGGGATTCAAGTTAAAAGGGTACTGTTCATTACAGGCAAAAACAAAAGTAAAAATATCCATGCTCGAGGCACCTTGCCAGATGACCAACAAATATGAGCAAGGAAAAGATTCAGTAAGCACCCAGTTGCTTAAGATAACTTAAAGATCACTATATATCAAAGTAATACAATTTAGGCTGGTCTTGGTTTTCTGTCTGGTATCAACGGCCAGGGACAGCAGGGAAGTGCCTGACTGTTCTGAGTGCTTGTGAGTCAGGAATTTCATGCCAAAACAAAACATCTCACATCTAGAGACAACATGAAATCATTTGGGATATGTACAGTCTTGAAAATATCTAAGCTGAAGTCCTAGCCAGTCATAGCTAACTGAAGGTAGAAACACAAGCCTACGTTTTGCTTGTAAGTACTGGTTGTGGACCTTGGGGTGAGAATGAGTTCTCCCGTCCAGAAGACGGGAGGAGAAACATCTACTCAATAACTCTCCTGAGGCTGAACGTCCACTCCATGGGGATGTGGAGGCAAGGCTGCCCTGTCCCAGTGGCATCCAGAGGAAACTTAAGATGGAAGGATTTCAAAACTCATTATTGTCCTTCTTTATTGAGTCAACTCCATAATTGAACATAAGATACAGCTTTGGAAAATCTTTCTCAGAAAGGCACAGGCCAAAAGATACAAAAAAAACAAACCACTGCATTTCTTGCCATGACTTACTCTCAGATGGGACCTTTGTGAAATGCTTAATGTAAGTTATCACAACTAAATTTTGCCACTGGATTCAGAAGCCCAATTAAATAGGATTTACAACTACATGTAGGGGAAAAAATGCAAAGTCTGCTTCTTTTGTTTTTGAGAGGTAGGTGTATGGGTGATTTCTTCTTCCCTTCAGTTGTCTGTCTATTCTAATTTGTAATGATTTTTTGGAGTGAAAAGAAATGATATAGTTGAAGCAGAAGAGGTGGCATGCATTAAGTCAAGTGCCTGGATCTCAGCATGCATATACATTCACTCACATGTAAACTAACCTCCTCCTTCTCACATACAAGTTTTCCTTATTTATTTTCTTCCTGACCCTCCTTTTCTCTGTTATACAGTTCAAATGCACACAGTTCTCTGTCTCTCTCAAAAACACAGACGCAGACACACACACACACACACAGAACCCTTTGGTCACTTCCCTATTTCCGTCTTCCTCTCCCTCCAGCTGTTTGTGAGTACACAAACCTCCAGTCTTGTTGTCATCTCTGGGCCTCCTCCCTCTGACCCTCCAAGCTCTGCACACAAACACAAGCCTTCAGTGGCTGCTCCTCTGATCTCTGGCTCTGTGTCTTTCATTCACAGATGCACACACAGCCGACCGAATTCAGTCACTTCCTCTTCTCTTTATCCTTCAGTTCTCATCCATCTTACTCTGCCTCGCCCTCCCTCCCTACCTCTCCTTTTCTCTCTATAGCATACACACTCTCCTTGATTAGTTGTGCACACTTACGACTGCAGGAGTTATGGATTCAATTATCCAAACACCACAATCCTCCCCCATCTCTCTTGAAAAGTGAAGACACGTGAGCATCCTAATTAAAACGTTACCCGTCTCATTGGCGCAAAGAGACGGAAGTGCCAGAGTTGGGAAAAAAATGGAAAGACAATAATGTGTTTACCTTCCCTCAGATGGATGAGTCATCTGTGTGCTTTTTCTGGTTGTATACCAGTTCTCTGCAACTCTGTGTACCATAGACCAGGGGCAACTTCCTTTTTGTCCACTCCTCTGGGTAAAATGATGGATTCTTTATCTGGACACTTAGGAATGCATTGTAATCAGAGTTTGGACAAAACTTTTGAAAAGGTTCCTTTGTTCTTTATGAATTATAAAATAAACACACCCCTGGAGTCTCCCACTTCCTCTGATGCAGGATGGACTTGGGCCATTTTTGCTGGAAAGAGAAAGCCTCGAGCCTGTCTCCCTTTCTCCAGCTCAGGTTTGCTTTCTCTCTCCTTTTGTCCAGACCAGGCTCTATGGAAATTCATGCAGGTTTAGAGACTTTAAACTAAAGGGCTCCTGCAGGTTTAGAGGGCTTTAAACTTAAGTGGCCATGTCATACCCATGCAGGGCTTGTTGATATCTCAACATTATCAGATCAGTTGTTAACCCACTCACATTGCTTTAGTAAAATCATTAATGAGTTAGTGGAAGGTTTTATGGAGTGACCCACCATGTGATACTCCACTAGAAGTCTGCCAACCCCTTTCTCCAAAGTTTGCAGAAGTGTTTGGTGTCATTGTCTCTTGGGTGGAGGTACAAGCCTAATTGTCAATGCAGTACCTGGAGTCATTCGCGTCCAGATGAGATGGTGATCCAGGAGCCTCCAGAGTGGTAGGGACCTGCATGTACAGTAGCTGCCAGTGGCTGACTTGCTTCTTAGTGTGCCACATCTTCATCAGTGTGATGAGAACATAACAATAATGGCTCCATCATGGTATGACTTGAGAACCTGGTACTGGCCTTGCATTATAAGAGATATTTATGCCTCACTCTGTCTATGATGTTGGGTGGCAGGAGAGTGCGTTCCTCTGGTCTGTGTGGAAAGAGAACCTGTGAGAGCCAAAGGGTTACAGAATATGGCACAATAAGAACTAGATATTTGGTCTTTTTACCTGGTTTCAGGTACAGAACTCCTAAATCCCTTGGAATTTCCTGAGTGATAAGAACATCTTTTGTGCTAAGGAGGCTACTCTTGGTGGGCCCCTAGATAGCTTGAGGATAGCTGGTCATCAGAAAGGGCAAGCCTTGATTAGATGACAGGAACTTTCAGCCCTGCCTTCCAGCCTTTAGGTAGGACAGGAGCTGGAGATTGAGCTAATAATCCATCGTGCCTATATGATGAAAACTCTATAAAAACCCTTAAACTATGGGGTTCAGAGAGCTTCTGAGAGCTCTGTACTCCCCATCCCCCATTACCTTGCCCTAAGCATCTCTTCCATCTGGCTGTTCCTGAGTTGTGCCCTTTATAATAAACTGATAACAGTGAAGTGTGTTCCTGAGTTCTATGAGCCATTCTAGAAAATGGTCATGAAGAGTGAGTCATGGGAATTCCCCACTTACAGCCAAAGTGCAGGGGGCCTGAGACTTGCAACTGGAGTTTCAAGAGACCAGTCTTGTGGGACTGAGTCTTTAAGCTGTGGGGTTCACTCTATCTAGCTCTAGGTAGTAAGTATCAAAATTGAATTGAATTGTTGAACACTCAGTGTCTGGAGAGTCAAAGAATTGGTTGATGTAAGGGAAAAAAACCCCATATTTGATATCAGAAGTATTGTGAGTAAAAACGGTTTACTGAGAGTACATGAGAATCAGTTCCCAGGACCTGAAAAATCATTATCTGCATCAGACTCTACAGGTGGTCCTCTCCTCTGAACTTGGCCATGTAGGGAGTGGGGTCACCTAACTGGATACTGCTGGTTGCAATACAGCTTTTTTGGCTCTGCCCCCAGAACACTAAACATGTGAGGCTAGGTTTTAGGTTTGATGCTGAAACCAGGCTGGAGACCTGTTCAGGACTGCGCTCCCTGAAGATCTGGAATGCCCATCTAGAAGAAGGAAACAGCTGCAAGGTGGCACCATCACCTGCTGTAGAAACACTAGGATGCCCCCTAGAAGTCCAGCCTTCAGTTCAAAAAGCATCATTTCAGCTTCCAGTGCTGTTGGTACAGCTTGCTGTAGGATCTTCAATTATTTAGTGGATATGGCAGATGACACTTCAAGATCTTCTCTTAGGCTGTGAAACAATGATGGTTTTGTAATCCAGAGACACAAGTGTGAATCCAGAGCTTTCTTCTCTATCAAAAAGACCCACCCACCCATGGTCCTGAAGGTTGGCCCTTGCTCTGGGCTCCCACAGCTCTGGCCAGATCTCTGCTGGAAGACTCATCATATATTACAGGTCTCTGTTTATATGTTCATTGCTTCCTCTGGGTTGTAGTCCAGAGTCTCACAAAAGCCAGCTACATTGGGTCACTGACAAATAGCTATAGGCTGAACAAGTGAATGAGTGAGTCAGTATATGAAAATGCTCTTTCTCTGTGCTCCATGAGGACACACAGACCCAGAGCAGGTGAGGCATGCTACTGACAGTGATCTCAGGACCCAGGGCCTCCAAAGACAGGACGAAAGCAATGAGGCTCCAGTGGTACAAAATTCATGGATTTCCCTTCCTTTTGCTTCCAAAGGCAGCCCCATGAGAAGGGTTCCTGTAGCAGAAACTTAGAGTCTCAATGAAATTCCCTCCCAAGGAAAATTGAATCTTTCCCACAAAGCACCAGGAGCCTGAGGTTCCAGTGAATATAGAGGAAAGAGAGGCAGACTTGGGTTCCTTCTCTGATACCACCACGCACTGACTGGGCAACCTTGGGTACATCATGGAATCTCCCTGAACTTAATTTTCCTCACTTGTAGAATGGTGATTGCAATAGTGTTTACTACACAGCATGCTTGGAGGTTCAAATGAGATATGCATACAACACTTTACAAAATCATAAAGTGCTGTAATATGCTAGCTAACTCTGTAAGTTTCTTTATTTTATGGTTCTGGACCTAATGAACACACTTGTGCCAAGACAACATTAATATGAGTATGGGGTAGGGAAGGGGTTCTAGCAGCTTACGGGAGAATTTGGTAAGCCATTGTGGGGAGAGGGTGAAGAGAGAGTGAACATACTGAGGTTTAGACCCTTGTGACACCACCATGACCTATGGCAAATCTTTCCCCAGAGACTGCAACACATGGGGCACCTCCTCCTGCATCTCCTCACCTGCAGCACCAGCTGTCCACACCCACTCTGCTCCTGTGATGAAGTTTCTTGACATCACACCCCTGGGGCTTGTGAAGACCAATGAGGAGGGGGCGGGGGAAGAAGTCATGACGCCCCCCTCCCCTCCATTCTGCCAGTGATTAGGCAGAAACTGAGCCACAAGCACAGCCTTTCCCTGACCATCACTGAGAAACATTGTGCAATTAAAGGCCTGACAGTTGCCATCTGTCCTGTCCTTTTCCAGTCGCCCAGGGCGCAGGGATTCGGAACCGGCACATTGTGATACTCTACAGTGCTTGTGTCACCTCTGATATCTTCCAGAAAGTCATTAAGCAGACCTGTGCGGGAGCTGCTCCAGCATCTGAAAACTCCCTCCAGGGCAGGCAGCACAGAGGTGGTGAGAACACACTAGGATTCCTCAAATTCAAGAAAGTTAGAGTCTGTGTGAGTGCAGATGAGAGGAGTGTGAAGTAAGACAAGGATGAGGCAAACTTGGACTCCAAACAGACTCATTTTTCTTTCCTTTTTGGCTCCTTCAATTAAAATGAAGCCCCAGATCTTTCTTAGGACCCCAGAACTGCAGACAGTACAGGATGTGTCCTAGTTTAGTTTTTCCCAAAAGCACAATCTGAGACAAGGACTTGGCTGCAGGTATTTATTTGGGAGAGGATCCGGGGACAGAAATGAGGAAGTGGACAAAATATGACTGAATAAGAGGAAAAGCCAGTCACGGGATGCATATATGAGCTGGTTGACACTGCAGGCAACTAGAATTTAGCCCCACAGGGAACGCTCTGTGATACCATGTAGCATGTGCCTGGAGGATGGGCCATTTAGCCACCTGTCCCCATCACCCTAGTATATGAGCACTTGTGGTTTGCACCTGCATGAGGTTGGGCAAAACTCTGAACAGTGAGGCAGAGACATCTGACATACTTGGTGTGGAAGACTCTCCACTTGCAGAGGAATGTCTGTCACAGCTGTGCTGAGATGGAGACCCAGGAGACGTGGTGGCATGGTTCGTTAGCATCAGCTAAAGGCCTAGAGTTCTTCTTGGGAAATGGGGCTTCTCTATCTAGGCACAGAGAGGCAGGGACAAGGACTCCCTTTGTCCTTCTGACAGACTTGTTATTTTCCTTTGAGAATCAGCTCATGGGTTCATCTGTTCTGGGATGGCTTTGCTTGGTCAGGAGCAATAAGGCTCCTCTGGAAGACGCCTCCTCAACTTCCTACTTGGCTCTAGGAGAGTCCATTCCATATTATCCTCTGGTTTTTTGTTTGCCTGTCTTCTTTATCAGAAGTGAGTCCCTGGAGGACAAATAACTGCCACCTCTATGTTTCCTGAGCACCTAGCAAAATACCTAACTTATAATAACATATAATAACTACCTAATATATAATAATCTGTCAAATGATTACTTTTTCACTCATGCATTTCGGTGCCTACTACAGCATGTGTTACTTGCCACCATTGCTGTTGATTGAGCAGGAGGTAGCAAACTCTGAGTTCTAAGAAGTCTGGGAAGAAGAGTGATTGAGGGCACAGGCATCAGCTGGGGACTGTGGCAATGTTCTGAGCAGTGATGGAGGCCTGGCATCCTGATGTAGAAGGAACAATGTAGAAAGATGCATTGCAGAGAGTGAATCTACTGGACTCAGCCTCTGGTTTGGGAGAGATCTGCACACACTAGGTAGGGGCTTGGCATCCATCTGCTTGAAGATGATGGGACCACTCTTATCTTCCACCTCTAAAGCTACAAAACAATTTGGGCCTCTAGTCCCAAAGCGATGGGTCAGAGAGTACCTAGGAAGAAAGGCAACCAAGAATTTAGAGTCACATCCTGCTAAGTCCCCTTAATACCAGATGACTTTTAATAAAAGGTCTTTACCTGGGTCATCCTGTGATTCATGGTTCAAGGTGACTTTGAGTTTTAGCTATGTTCATCTTGCTTCCTCACAAATTACTACTGAAATTGCAAAGATACATGAAAAAGATGTTGTGTTGCTTAAAATGTTGAAAAACCGGGGATAACCTAAACATACAATAAGGGATATGAATTAATTGAAAAATGGACATAAAATTGCAAACATCCATACATATTTACATGCAATGTTTCTTAAAATACTGAAAAACCAAGAGTAATCTACATGCCCAACAACAAGGAATTCACTGAAAAAAAAAGTATGCGGTACACTCATAGCGTAGAAAACTATGAAGCTACTTAATTGCCCCTGGCCTATTAAATGTGATGTTATCAATGTGTATTTATTGACATGAAGCTCTGTTTGTAATATGCTATATAAAATAAACAAATTAAAAATTAGTATGCACACAGTGATAAAATTGTTTTCACTAAAATTATTTAAACATTACTGTAAAGATCTGGAATAATAGTTCCCAGCTGTGTTCTGTGATTATTTCAAAGTGGCAGAAATATTAGTGATTCACCCTCCCTCATTTTTGGTTTGTTATTTCTAATTTTTCTACAAGAAACATGTTTCATTTGTGTGTAAAATAATTAAAAGTTTTTGAGGAGGGTTCCGGTAAGATGGCGACGGCATAGGTGGATTTGTGAGATTCTCCAAATGTGAGTTCCCAAAAAGACTCTTAATTTTCTTCCCCCACTCCCCTGCCCACCACCAGCCACACTGGTCCAAGGCCTGGGGACCTTCAGTCCCACGCAGGGCCGGATATTGTGGCCCCAGCTGCGGCTCCTCCACTATATGTGACTCTCACCTGCAAAGGAGTCTCAGGTCTCAGCTCCCTCCCTGGCTACATTGTCTTGCCCAGCACCCAGCACCAAGCTGCCGGTCACCCAGGGAGGCTCTGGGCACCCGCCCCTCAGAGATACTGGTCCCATTTCTGGCTAAAGTACCCTGTGAGGGACCCAGGGCCACTCTCGCCGCCCACTGTCTGCCCTTTGGAGCTTTGGAGCTCTGGAACTCTGGCCTACCCTGGCTGAGGCACTCAGCATGTGATCTCATGCTTGTGTAAGGGAATAGCAAATCTTAAGGAGGTGCTGATTGGAGGCTCTCAGCTCCAGAGGAGGGAACGCCTGACCCCCTCCTCCAGCCCAGGCTGCTGGTGGCACCCCGGACCCAGTGCCCAGCTTTGCAGCTGATCCCCTGTGCCTCCCACTCCAGCACAGTCCATCACAGTGGATAACACAGGGACCCAGACGAGCAGAGAGAAAAGATCCGTGAAAGTAAAACTGCCACCTCGGCCATTCTCCAGGCAGAGATTTGCATTGCCCCGCCGACCTATCAGCAGCTTCCACCTCAGTTCCTAAGGTAACATCACTAAACAGGAGACAAAGCCCCTCCCTGATGAATGAGACAAAGGCAACATCACAGACCTCCCAGGCAGCAGGCTAAAAAAACCAAACAAACCCAAGCTGCCAGTAAATCTAGCTGCCTGCAAGGAAGACAAAGGGAGAGGCTGGAGATCAGGGCTGAAGAGACTTTAGACACTCAGGAAAGATTCCAGAATTAGTCTGATCTCTTATTTTGACTTTTGCTCGCTTTCTGACTTACACTATGTGTTTCATGATTTTATTGGTCTGTCTCTGTGTAGCTACCAGTATCCTTTAGGGAAATTTGCTCATGTGTTTTTTTCACTTCTCTCTGGTCTTGTGTCTCTTTTTCACCTGTTAGTTGGTATGTATGTCTGTTTTCCCTCTCACTCTACTCTCTTTCTAACTTCCTATTGACCCCCCCTTCCTCCATTGTTTTCCTCTTTTGCACCTCCTTTTGATCCAGGGACCAAACCTACACACCACTGCACAGACAGATTGTTAGGCAGTGGGAAAGAGGTTCCAGTGTGCCGTTACACCTGTTGGTGGATGTGGGAATCACCATACAGATTCTGATTCACAGCTTCCCCCTCAATTAAACCTTAAAACTGCAAAAAGTACAGCCTGCCGCCCACACTCCAACCTCAAAAGTGAACAAAGCCAGAGGACCCTCTTAAGGAAGCATAGGAGATTGCACAAGTGAAACTAAAGCAACCCCACCTTCCCTGAGAAACAGAATTAAAGAAGGGAAGGGAAAGGGGAAGACAGAGAAAAATCTACACAAATGAAGAATAACCAAAAGAAGAATATGGGTCTCTCCCAGACCCTGGGAGGGCAGACACTGACTTCAGAATGCAAACAGTGAAGAGCCCCCAGAATGACTGGTCTCAAACTACAAACCTAGATATCAAGACATTAATGGAGCAATTAAAAAGAATTGAGGAGAGACAAGGAGAAACTAGGAAGGAGCTGATATCTGAGATAACAGTAATAAAGAATACTGTGAATGAAATAAATAACAAACTGATAAGCATGGAAAGCAGAATTACCCAAGCAGAAGAAAGAATCTCAGAGCTTGAGGACAAAATATAGAACTAACCCAAACTCTTAAAAACATAGAAAACAAGCTCAAAAAGACAGGACAAAATCTTCAAGAGATGAGCGATTACTTCAAGAGACCGAACCTAAGAGTAATTGGCCTTCCTGAGGCAGAAAGAGAGACAGAGACCACACTGGAACAAACTTTCCATGAGATCATTCAAGAAAATTTCCCTTATCTAATCAGTGATGCAAAAATTCAAGCACAAGAGATACAGAGAATCCCTGCAAGACAACAAATGAGAAGACTGACTTCTAGACACATAATAATTCACCTAAAAAAAGTAGGCATAAAAGAAAAATTCCTAAAGGGAGCAAGAGAAAAAGGTCGGATCACCTATCATGGAAGACCAATTAGAATAGCAGCAGATTTATCTACAGAAACCCTGCAGGCTAGGAGAGCTTGGAGCCCTATCTTCAAAGTCCTAAAAGATAAACAATTTCAACCAAGAATAACCTACCCAGCCAAGTTAAGCATCATCAGTGAGGAAGAATCAAAATCTTTCCAAGATATCCAGTCCCTAAGAACTTACACTGCAACCAAACCACCTCTACATGAAACACTTAGGAAAGTACTAAACATGGAAGAAAAGGAAAAAAGAACAACATTCTTCACAAGAGTACAGGAAAAATGATAAAATACACATGAACCAACCCCAAAACCAAAAGAAAGACAAAAAACCAAGTGAAAGAACAACAACTCTATAAGAACTCTAGGATAGGGACAAACTCTCACATTTCAATAATTAGCCTGAATGTGAATGGACTAAATGCACCACTGAAAAGACATAGAATGACAAAATGGATAAAATATCACCAGGCAACAATGTACTGCCTTCAAGAGACCCATCTCACTAGAAAGGACATGCAAAGACTCAAAGTAAGAGCATAGGAAACAAATTTTCAGGCAAATGGAACACAAAAGAAAGGAGGAGTCACAATCCTAATTTCAGACAAAATACCATTTAAGTTATTAAAAATATAAAAAGATACAGAGGGCAACTACATAATGATAAAAGGTTCACTCCATCAACAAGAAATATCTATCCTAAACATATATGCACCCAACATAGGTGCACCAACTTTCATAAAGCAACTTCTAGGAAAACTAAAGAAAGATATTGACTCTAACACCATCATAACTGGGGACTTTAATACCCCACTCACAACCCTAGACAGATCATCAAGACAAAAATTCAGCAATGAAATCCGGAACCTCCATGTGACTCTTGACCAAATGGAATTAATTGATACCTACAGAACACTCCATCCAAAGACCACAGAATACACGTTCTACTCATCACCACATGGAATGTATTCTAAGATCGACCACATACTTGGCCATAAATCA
>NW_007255532.1:193378-194033 GCF_000164805.1 Carlito syrichta
GCTGATTCCAATCCTACTGAAGGTATTTCAGGCGATTGAGAAAGATGGAACTCTCCCCAAATCATTTTATGAAGCTAACATCACATTAGTATCCAAGTCAGGTAAAGATCCAACAAAGAAAGAGGACTAAGGCCAATATCTTTGATGAACCTAGTTGCTAAAATTGTCAACAAGATCCTAGCAAACCAGATTCAACAACACATCTCAAAAATCATCCATCATGACCAAGTAGGCTTCATCCCTGGGATGCAAGGCTGGTTCAACATTCGTAAAACCATAAATGTAATTAAATACATCAACAGATGTCAAAACAAAAACCACATGATTATATCATTAGATGCAGAAAAAGCTTTTGATAAAATCCAGCACCCCTTCTTGATAAAAACCCTCGAACATGTAGACATACGAGGAATGTACCCCAAATTGCAAAAGCCATCTACGAGAAACCCACAGCCAACATACTCCTAAATGGACAAAAATTGGAACCATTTCCCCTGAAAACTAGAACAAGACAAGGATGCCCGCTCTCACCCCTCCTGTTCAGCATAGAGCAATCAGAGAAGAGAAGGCAATCAGGGGTATCTAAATAGGAAAAGAGGAAGTCAAGTTATCTCTCTTTGTAGATGACATGATTGTATACCTTGAAAACCCAAGA
>NW_007255532.1:194738-258695 GCF_000164805.1 Carlito syrichta
ACAAAAATTAACTCCAAATGGATCAGAGACCTAAATGTAAAACCTCAAACCATAAGAACCTTAGAAAAGGAAGGACACACCCTCATGGAAATTGGAACTGGCATCCAATTCCTGAACAAAACCCAAAACCCACAGGCCATAAGAGATAAGATAGACAAGTGGGACCTCATTACCTCATTAAACTGACAAGCTTCTGCAAAGCCAAAGAAACCATCAAGAGAGCAGGGAGACAGCCTACAGACTGGGAAAAAGTATTTGCCAACTCCAGATCTGACAAAGGCTTAACATCTTGGATCTACAAGGAACTCAAACATGCTGAAAAGAAAAAAACAAACAACCCCATTATAAAATGAGCAAAAGGTATGAACAGACACTTCACAAAGGAAGACATTCGAGCAGTCAACAGACACATGAAAAAATGTCCAACCTCACTAATCATCAGGGAGATGCAAATCAAAACCACACTGAGATACCACCTAACTCCAGTCAGAACGGCAATTATCAATAACTCAAAAAATAACGGTTGCTGGAGAGGGTGTGGCAAAAAGGGAACACTTCTACACTGTTGGTGGGAGTGTAAACTAGTGCAAACTCTGTGGAAAGCAGTGTAGCGATTCCTAAAAACTCTAAATATCAACCTCCCATATGACCCTGCAATCCCCCTACTGGGAATATACCCTGAAGAACTCAAATCACTCTATCAAAAAGATACCTGCACACGAATGTTTATCGCAGCATTGTTCACAATAGCAAGAACCTGGAACCAACCATGCTACCCATCAATAGAGGACTGGATTAAAAAATGTGGTACATATACACGATGGAATATTATGTAGCCATAAAAAAGAACAAAATCATGAATTTCGCAGCAACCTGGAGGGAACTAGAGTCTATAATACTGAGTGACCTCTCACAGAAACAAAGATCTGAATATCACATGTTCTCACTCATATAGTGGACCTTGATCATCCAACATATTACCATCACAAAATGACTGACAGTTGTGGAAAACTATGGGGGGGAGGGGAAGGGAGATGGGACTAATGGTAGTAAATATCTGTCTGGGGCCGGGGAGACACCTCTTATCAACAAGGGTTCCTGAACGAAGCATATTTGTATACCTAACCCTTAACTGTATCCCCCAATATTATAATAAAAAATATTGATTATAAAAAAAAAAGTTTTTGAGCAATAATGGTGGAAATCAGCAATCACTCTCGATGCTTACACAGTATGACTTAGGAATAGTCTTCTCACCCTGAAGTCAGATATAAAAGCATAGAAGTTGCCACTACATGCTATATCTAGAAAGATTTGCTGCAATAACTCTATTCCTTCTTCTCTTCCATCTTGTAGCAGAAGTGTGACTGTAGAAGTAAAAGTTCATGCAAAAGTGAGGTAACACCAGGAATACAGGGCCCACCTGGATTCAAGGGGAGAGGGAGCAGACTTTATCTTTTGATGGAGTGGCCATGTGCTATAGGAATGGAAGAATTATTGGTGATTATCTTTGCAGATAGTCTAGCTCAGGAGAACCCAGCTATGTTCACAGCTCAGAGTCTACAGTATGACCTTTACTCCAAAGAGATAACACGCCAGTTATAGGAAGGCCACCAAACAAGACTGAGATCACAGACAGTTTCTTGGGGCTGTGAACTAGAGAAGAGTGGACGCCACAGTGACCTGTGGAAGGAGACACCTGGTAGTCCTATGTCCCAACCAGTCCCCAGAGATGCAAGAGAGGAAAATCGATGAAATCTGAGGGGTAAATCTATAAAGGCTGGGACCTGTGGATCCCCTGCTGGTCAGCTATGGGTACAGAGGTGGCCCTCAGCCAAGCAGGAAGTGAACCTAAGACTTCTTTTTTTATGTGCCTCATAAATGAAAAATGTTGGCATCAATCCCACCCTACCTTCTGAAGAAGAGTTCTGTTGCTCAGATCTCTGGCTGAGTTGAATTCCCTTCAGGATATTAGCAACAAGGGTAGGGACATATTCTGGGGGACCCAGAATTCTGTTTGTCTCAGGACACACAATCCCAGCATGCTACAGTGTTAGTGAAACAGCAGCAATAAAGATGGTGATGAGGATGATGGCAGCAAACACGTTTGGTTCTTGTGTTTGTCTTACTGAGGATTACTCAGTACATCTCTAAAGTAGGTGTTACTATTAGTCCCATTCTCCAAATGAGAGAACAGAGACACAGAGGAGTTCTGTGACCCTCCCAAGGTGAAGCTGCCCTTTTGACACCGACAGCCTGGCTCCGAAATTGTGTTCTTGCCCATTCCCTCCTGCCTCCACCAATATCAAACTTATTTTTCTCCCCTATGTTGTGATCTCAGTTATGTTGCCCATAGACTGCATTTGGTGATGTCATTCATAACAGATTAACATGAGGAAGACTGTGTATTTAGCTATTGCTCAATTATACATGGTTTCTTCTCAACATGGATTTTTCCTCTGAGTGGTGGGAGAAGGGGTGTCTGGGGGGCATCCCAGAGATGGGAGCCTTCTACAGCTCCTCTTCTCTGCACATACTCCACTCTTCTCAGAGTTGTCCAGAAGCCAGTCTGCATCACCCGTCTATCTTGTCTCTCTGGCTAAATTTCCATCCAGCCCTTTGAATGACTTCCCTGCCTGTATCACCCCTGAAGTGGAGGGGGAAAATGGGGAAGAAGCCTCCTCCTTCTTTATTCTTTCCTTGAAGACCCAGAGCCCTTAGAGGCCCTTTAGGCACCCCAGAGCCCAGAGAGTTGGCGGTATCTAACAAAAAGTGAGATCTATGTAGCTGCATCCTAAAGTCACATAAACATTAAATCACCCAAGAGCCAAAATCCTCTGGGAGGGGCGGTCTGTGAGCAGGGAGGAGGAACCATCCATCATGAAGAGGCAGACAACCTGAGGGGAGGCAACCGGCAGAGGGAGGAGGAAAGGGGGGAGATGTCCAAGGCCTGGGCTGCAGCCAAGCTAGGCCCAGGCTGAGATGGTAGAGAGGTGGAAAGAAAGCATGAGGGTCTCCCCCAACAGCCTTGAGGAATCAGGCCCTGCAAAGGAAAATTTTTCAAAAAGGCCTTTTCTGGATACTCCCAAGGACACTGATAATTTTTTTTAAACCTTGGGTTTTTTTTGTGTGTGTTTTTTTTGTTTTGTTTTTTTTTAGCAGAGCAGTAACAACTTTTCTAGTTGTGGGTATGGTTTTTGGGTCACCCCAAAAGAAGCAACTAACTCCTCACCTTCTGGGGTATAAGACAGAACTGGGCTCTGATAGAAACTTTATTATTATCATGATTTTTCTTATGGAAAGAGATACATTCACTGCACAATATTTCTAGATAGGTGATTCTGTGAAGGGGCGGGAGTTACTAGCCACAAATACCCAGACAAGGTCATCATTTTAGAAAATTCAACTTGTCAGGGGTGGGGTTGGAGATTCCTGGTTTGATGTTGATTCTGAGAATATCCGTACCCACCAGCTATGGACTTTTCAGGCTGTGTGAATAGCACATCTCTCCAGGTACAGAATCAGGATCAGTTCGGGCTGGGAAGACCTTGGAGTTTCTTGGCCAAGTCTCTCTTCTCACAGATCAGAAGACTGAAATACATTTGCCACTGCATGCAGCGAAAGCTGAAAACATAAGAGTCAGTACACTGGTAGTGGTTTATGAAAGAGCCTGAAGTCACATAGTTAGAACTCCTGACTCTCATTCTAATTCCTTTCCCCCCTATATCTTGTAGTGATTTTAGCTCTGAGCTGAATTAATAATTTATTTAAGATAGTAACTAAAAATCATGCATCATCTCAACGTAGGCATCTGGAGGAAGGAGAGAGGAGCTGTCAGCTAAAACCAGGGTAAGCTTTCCAGTTTCCTTGAGCCTCTCTTAGAGGAAGGAAGCTGATGCAATTGGTCCAATTCTTGGGCCTTTATTATCCTATGTTCACAAGGATTAGTGATTTCCCTTGGGTTCTTCCAGGAAGCAGAGCCTGCTGGGGCTAGTATAGGGTTGTTTATTTGGGGGTGAGAGCCCAAGGAGTGAAGGACTGAGGAAGTACACAAAGAAGGAGAGAAAGCCAATCCAAGGGGGTTATTGAGCTGGTTACAACTGTGGAAGAACTCAGTCCTGCTGGGAACATGTGAAAGTATCTTGAAATTGACTGAGATGCTGAAATGGGGGGCATTGTTCCACCGAGTCTCTTACCCTTTGGTCAGAGGTTGTTAAATCCCATCACTCCAGACTTGCATGTGCGATAGAATGGCAGAGCAGACTCCAGAGCACAGCAAAAAGTCCCAGGGCAGAAAGCAAAAGATGTCAGGCACAGCTGAGGTGAATTGTCCTCCAGATACACCTGTATGTAGCTAGCTAGCCACTGTAGTCATGGCCAGGGTAAAATGAAGGACAAGAGGATGTGAGATGGAACATAAAAAGTGATCGATACACTCATTCATTAAAAGAACATTGCTTTCATTTTCTTTGCCTTCCTGTGCCAGGGACTTGGCCAAGTGATTGTGAGATCCTGAGATCTGGGTTTGACACCAGGTCCCATAGGCTTTAGGCTAAATCAGTGTTGTCAAGTGTGAACCTGCATCAGAATCCCTTGGACGACAGGGTAAACCATCTATTGCTGGGCCCCATTCCAGAGTTTCAGATTTTTTATGTCTTGGTGGGCTTGAGAATTTGTTATTTCTAACAAGTTCCCAGGCAGTACTGATGCTGCTGGTCTGGGAACCACAGTTGAAGAATCATTGGGCTGAGCCCTATGTCTCAGTCCAGTTTAGTAAAGAGTTCTGAGATGGGCTTTCTAGAATAAGCCCAGTTGATACAGCAGCCCTTTTCCCCATCATGAGCCTCTTACAGTGAGGAGAAAATGGGATGAGGCAGTATTCTAGTATCCCTAGTCATAACACCACCGAAGAATATTTCAAACTCCATGATTACTCTTTAAAACATCAAAAACATATTCCTCTATTGCATCCACTTTACATTGGATGCTGAATTTGGCTGCAGATTTGATGTGACAGGTAAATAGTACATCCAACCTTCCTTTAAAAAACAGCTGTATCAAAATGTAGTTTACATACTATATAATTTGCCTATTTGAAGTGTATATAATTCAGTGGTTTCTAGTATTTTCACAGAATTATCCAGCAATCACCACAAATCAATAACAGGACATTTTCATTATCCCAAAAAAGAAACCTTGTTCCCATGAGCAGTCACTCCCATTTCCTGCCAACCTCTTCCCCCAGTCCTAGGCAACCATTAATTGACTTCTGTCTTTATAGTTTTGCCTATTCTGGATATATCATATGAGTGGATTCATACTGTTTTATGACTGACTTCTTTCATTTAGCATGATATTTTAAAGGTTTGCCTATGTTATAGCATGTATGAGAACTTCATACTTCTATGTGACCAAATAAAATCTCATTGTATGGGTACATTACACATTATTTGATCAGCAATTGGGGGATATTTGAGTTGTTTCTACTTTAAAATTATTATGATGAATTCCTCTGTGAATATTTATGCACAGATTTTTGTATGAACATGTGTTTTAAATTCTCTTGTGTATATAACCAGGAGTAGTATTGTTGGGTCATATGGTAGCTCCATGTTAAGCATTTTTAGTAACAACTAGACTGCTATTCGCAAGTGGCTGCATCAGCAGCAGTGAATGAGGGTTCCAGTTTATTCACATCCTCACCAATACTTGCTATTATTATTATTTTTTAAATTATAGTCATACTAATGGGTGTGAGGTGCTATTTCTTTGTGGTTTTGGTTTGCATTTTGCTAATGGCATTGAGCATCATGTGCTTATTGGCCATTTGTACTTCTTACTTGGAGAAATATCTATTTAAATCCTTTGGCTATTTTTTAATTAAATGTCTTTTTATTTTTGAGTTGAAAGCATTTTTATGTAATCTGGATACAAGTACATATCATATATAAAGTTTGCAAGTATTTTCTTTCATTCTGTGAATTGCCTTCTAACTTTTTGGAGGATATCCTTTGAAACACACGTCTTTAAATTTGATGAAATATATTTTAACTATTTTCTCTTTTGTCACTTGTGCTTTTGGTGTTTTGTCTGAGAAGACTTTGCCTAATCCAAGCTCATTAATATTTACTCCTAAACTTCATTCTAAGAGTTTTATAGTTTTAACTTTTACATTTTGACTTGTGCACCAACTTCATTTTTTTGCATGTGAATACCCAGTTACACCAGCACCATTTGTGAAAAAGACTATTTTGTTTCCCTTATTGTGGAAAATAAATTGACCATAAATGTAAGGGTTATTTCTGGACTCTGTTTGCTCTTCCTTGATCTACAGGTCTATTTTTTAAAATTTTAATTGATACGTGATAATTATATATTTATGGGGTTCAGGGTGATATTTCAGTACAAGTATGCAATGTGTGATGATCAAATTAGAGTAATTAGCATACCTGTCACCTCAAACATTTACAATTTCTTTGTGCTAGAAGCAGTCAAGACCCTCTCTTCCAGCTATTTGAAAATATATAATAAATTGTTTTTAACTATAATTATCGTACAGTGTTATAGAACACTATAACTTATCTAGCTGTGATTTATATTTGTTAACCAAACTGTCTTTCCTCCCCGCTTCCCACCCCTTACACTTCCTAGTTTCTAATAACTACAATTCTACTTCTATGAGCTTAACTTTTTCAGCTTCCACATGAATGAGAGCATGCAGTATTTATCTTTCTGTGCCTGGATTTTTTTCACATAACATTACGTTCTCCAGGCTCATCAAGTTGCAGAAAATGGCAGAATTTTCTTCTTTTTTTTGGCTGAATAGTATTGCATTGTGTATATGTAGCATATTTTCCTTACATCATCTGTTGATGGACGTATTAGTTGATTCCATATTTTAGCTATTGTGAATGGTGCCACAGTAACACAGGGTGCAGATATTCCTTCAGCATATTGATTTCCTTTCCTTTGGATACATTCCCAGTAGAGCAATTGCTGGATCATATAGTATTTCTATTTTAAGTCCATCTTTATGCCAGTACCACATTGTCTTATTTACTTAAGCGCCGCACTAAGTTTTGAAATTGGGAAGTATACATCCTGTAACTCTGTTCTTTTATTTGAGATTGTGTTGGCTATTTCAGATTTCTTTCATTTTTACATGTATTTCAAAGGATCAGATTGTAGATTTCTTTTAAAACACAGCTGGCAATTTGATAAGGATTGTGTTGAAGCCGTAAATCAACTTGAGGAATTTTGCCATCATAACAATATTGCATTCCAATCCATGAGCATGGGATGTCTTTCCATTTATTTAGATAGTATTTAATTTCTTTCTGTAATGTTTATAGTTTTCATAGTACAAGTCTTGCACTTAGTTGTTACACTTATTTTTTAATATTTTATTTTTTGATGCTATTATAAATAAAATTGATCCTTAATTTTATTTTCAGGCTATTTATTGCTAGCATGTAGAAATAAAAAAAAATTTTATGTTGATCTTGTATCCTGAACCTTACTAAAATCATGTACTAGTTCTAGTAGGTTTTTTTTATTAAGTTCCTTAGGATTTTCTCTCTATATAAGAGTATGTCATCCATGAATAGAAATAGTTTTACTTCTTTCTTTTCAATCTTGATGTCTTTTACTCCTTTTTCTTGTCTAATTGTCATGGCAGTAGAAGTAGAAGTTGTGAGTGGATACAGTTATCTTGTTTCTCCTCATCACAGGGGAAAAGTATAAGTTTTTTCCATTAAATATAATGCTGTCTGTAGGTTTTTTTCACTGATGGTCTTTATAAATTGAGGATATTACCTCCTACACCTAGTTTATGGGGTTCTTTTATCATAAAAGGGTGTTGGATGTTGCTTTATTTTTGCATCTCTTAAGATGATTGTATGAGGGGAGAGATCCCCAAAAAAGGACAAAACTGAAAAAAGAAAAAATTATTAATATAGTACTTTAATTGATTTTCAGATGTCAAACCAACCTTGAATTTCTAGGATAATTTCCACTTAGTCATAGTGTATAGTCCTTTTTATGAAGCCGGGCTCAGTGGCTCAGCCTGTAATCCTGCGCCTTTGGGAGGCTGAGGTGAGTGGATTGCCTGAACCCATGGGTTCGAGACCCGCCTGGGAAGTGAGACCTCATCTCTATAATAAATCAAAAAATCAGCCAGGCATGGTAGTGCATGCCTGTAATTCCGGTTACTTGGAAGGTTGAGGCGGAAGGATCACCAGAGCCCAGGAGGTCGAGGCTGTGGTGGCTGGGAGCAGCCACTGCACCCCAGTCTGGGCGACAGAGTAAGACTCCAACTCAAAAAAAAAAAATCCTTTTTATGTATTGCTAACTTTGTTTGCTAGTATTTTGCTAAGGATTTTTGCATGTATTTTCATAAGTTTTTTCTTCTCTGAAATTGTTTTTAGATCTAAAGAATCACTTTAAGTGAATTCTCTGAGATTTCAAAGCTAGATGATTGCCTGAAGAATTAGTTTTATTTTGAAAGTTTGAATTTGTTTGAGATAATTCTAAATTCTATTCTGGTAAAGCAAATCTCTGTCCTGAGATGGAATCATCTGAGGTAAACCAGTAAGTCAATATTTCTGGAAGTAGTTCAAAGAGATTGAAAATAATTTCCCCCAGTAATATTTTATTCTATGCTTGTCCTTTGCTGTATGTAATAATATTGTTTTGTCATGATGAACTACTTGTCATGTATGCCCATATAAGTTTCATTTGATATAGTGAGTAGAAATGTTTGCGACTCAGTGATATGCTCAACATACTGATAATGATATATTCATGAAATACATGATATGCATCATTTGATGCTCACTAATATACTCATGGCACTGTCAATATATTGATATTCTCATGAATACTTATGTGATATATATTATTTGATGTAATGAACTGTGTTTCGAGTGACTTCTCTCCACTCCATGAAGTTTATAGACCACTGTATCACACCTTTGTGGAGTCTGCAACTTAAATCATGCTATAGCTGCCAAGTTCATGATTGTGAACATGCTGAGTTTGAGATGGTAATGATATGCTCTCTGCACAGATGTTCACAAGGAAATTAGGAAGGTAGAAATTTAACTAAGGATATAGGTTGAGGATAGAACTAGAGATTGGGTATCATATTTTGAGGGGAAAAAATGGAATGCCAGCAGAGGACTGAGCCTTGGGGGATATCAACAATGGCAAGAAGAAATGAAAAAGAAAAGTAATAAAACAGGAAATCAAGAAGTAAAAGAAGAACCAAGGCAGTAGAGAAATACCAGGGTGGTCAACAGAGTAAAACAATAGATTACAATATAGGAAGTCATTTGGTTACTTTAAAGAAAATATTTTCAATTATATCTTTGATAGAGAACCCAATATGCATCAGAACTTAAACTACAAATTTCACGTCTTATCTCATTAATACTCATAATAACTGTATGAGCTAGATATTATTATTTCTATCTCACAGATGAGGAAGAGTAGCTCAAAGATGTTAACTAACTTGCCCAAGATCAAACAGGAAGTCAATTGCGAGCTGAGATTAATGCAATCTGACTCTAAAAGAGAAAGAAGGAGGGAACAGGTGATGAAGAAAGCCAAAGCAGCATGGGTTGGCACATTAGTGATCCCAAACCTACTAGTGAACATGGAAGTAGATGTCAGAGAAGGAGAGCAATGTCTAAGGGTGAGAGTGGACACCCTTTCCTCTGGGAGCCCCAACGGGGTAACAAGTGAAGACATTCAGTGCTACATCTGGCCTGGTACTCATGAATTATCCTGTCACCCACTCTGCTTTTTCATGAACTGACTTGCCCTAGAAAGAAAGATCCTCAGAGAAATAGAAAACCAAAAACACAGTGCTACATTCTGAGAGTAAACAGTGTTTTTTTTCCCCCAAACTCGAAGAGCTAATTGGCAATTCATAACAGGATGCAAAATTCTATTTTGTTTATAGAATAGTGGTTCTGTAAAGCATAATGGCACCATCAGAAATGTGTCCTAGTGAATTAACCAGCACCCTCTCCTCCACATGTTGAGAGTACATATGGTGAAACTGCCTCTAATTGGGCCCCGTTGCTTTGAAATTTGTGAAGGTCTGGTCAGGAGCTAGACTGACACTTAGCTTTGCCCTATTTATAGAACCAAAAATAATTTGCAAGTTATTTGTTTATTTAAACAAGAATGGGAATGTTCTATCTTAAGAATATAAATGATTCTCAATAATGGAACAACAGTAATGTACCGATAGATCATGGATGGACCAACTATAAACAATTCTTTGCCTCTCGTTAAAGCAGGCCTCAAAGACCTTTTTGATAATTCTTGTTGCATTATTGGCACTTGTCACCCTCTATATTTAAGATAGCTAATAATTATTTAATGTAATAATTTAATTAATTATATAAACATATAATTTTTAAAAATTTTATCATCCCAACAGATTTTTTTCACTCTCCATCTGGATTAATGAGTTAAAGTTTTTTTGTTGTTGTTTTTGTGTTTTTGGTACTCAGCAATGTTTGACCGAACTATTTTCTCTTTTTTCTTTATTTCCCCCCTTTTAAAAAAGCAAGTTTCTTTTGGGCCCGTATTTAGCAGTCTAGCTGATTTATATATTTTAACACTCAAGATCTCTAGTAGTAAAATAGAATATATATTTCATGTTTGTATCAAGATTGCTCATTTTCAAACCACATAATTATCTTGTGAGGAATTTATTCTTCACACTGATGAAAAGAGTTGAACAAGCATAGAAACAAATATCAGAACTGTGATCATGAAACTTGGCTATCCTTTTGCTCCTCCTACTTGTCTGGCTGTGCTTTTGCTAGTGGGGGAATACCATGCGTGTGGCTGCTACAAGCTTGGGAGATTCGTAAAGAAAAGGATTCCACACCAGGGAACAAGATAAGCTAAAGACCAGGTTTGGTCTTGGATCTTTTGGTTTAATTCTATGCCATGGAGTAAACATGCTGTCAGCTAGATTTATTTGTGACTGGCAAGGAAGTATGAAACCTTGGCTGGTAATGATAATTTGGCTGGAGGTCTCACTCCATATATTTACCATTTAATTCCCCCATTGTCTCTGCCCATCATGGATCTGCAACAGAATAGGGCCTGACCTGATCACCCATTAGTATTATTTTGCTCATAGTGTAGCTTTTATACTCAGTCAGCAAGAAAGTATTTATCAGCTTGTGACTCAGACCTTTTAGGTTAACACTTCTCTCAGATTCCAGAGTTGGATTTGTAATAAATACACCAGCATAGGGATATTTGACATTGTTTTCTGAGCTTGGTTTGCAAGAAGTCCTTTGAGCTGGACTTTTGTCACCTACCTACATAGTAACAATAGAAGCTATTTCTGGTATGAATTTTGTGGGTCAACACTTTGGAAGGAAACTGTAAATGCCAGCAAGACCATGCCTCCCTGAGCTGTGAGTCCTGTAGCTGAGCAGCCTGGGGGAATGTGTACATCAGTGCTAAAGGCAATGGCTTTGTTTACAAAGCTCCAGTGCTTTCCAAATGTCTGCAGTATTCTACCTGTCAGTCAGCTTCCTCTATCTGCTAAGTCTCATAACTGATGGGAAGGAAGGAATGAAAAAAAGCTGTTTTTTTTTTTAAAGAGTGATTATTCAGATGAAAGGTTTCAAATCAACAGATTTGAAGCAGGCAAAAATGAAGCATGTGGAGATTCTGTATGAACAGAAACGGAGATGTGTGGAACCAGGGTTAAAGACCCCTGCACCAGGCCTTGTGTTAATAGATATTGGGGGGACTTGCAAGATCCAAGAGGGACCAATAGGAGACTAACAGAAACATCCTTTGCTTATCTAGCTCAATGTTTCCTTTGGCATTTCCTTTGCTCCCCAACATAGTAATGGATGGCATACTGAGAACCATGGAAAACAATGTTCTCTCTTTTTATGACTAATATTCATTGGCAGCTCGAAAGCTCTATGCAGCTCTGGAGACCACATGTCAAGAAAGAAGTGGTATAACTCATAAGGGACATGAACATAAGTGGTGGATGGGAGATTGGGGGCTGCCACAATCTCAGAACATGAGCTGAGTGCCTTTACGCGTGGTAAAGACAAGGGTTATAGTGGAATGCAATCAGAGTTTGAAAACCATGAGCAGTGTGGATCAAATGAGTGAGAAATATCCAAATCTCCAAATGCCAATGTTTAAGGAAAAATGTGGAATTTCTTTTCCCCAAAAATAGTTGGTACTAGTTGAGAGAGGGGAAATTATCAGAGTTGTTCTTTATAAAGATGACTCCCCTCCCAAAAAAAGACCACTCTACTTGCAGAGAAAGTGGCTGCAGGAGACACCATTATAACCTCCCCCAACCCACCCTTCTGTTCTAATCCTATGTGCATAAGGCACACCAGTTCTTTCAGTAAGCTCATCTTTGAAATGTTGGTGCTCTGGGCTTGTGGTTGTTCAATCTCCCCAACTTCAATGACCCTACCCCAGCAGATATCCTGTGGGTATTGTCAGGAGCAAGACCTGTTCTACTGCTAAAAGCTCAAACTGTAAAAGTATACTGTGGCTCAACAGCCCTAATTTCCCCATCCTGCAGTTTCCTTGAAATCACTAGTATAACATTTCTGTTGCTGAAATTACCCAGCCTTTGAGTGCACAGTAACCACCTTACCACCAAACTCTTTATTCCTTCATCTACAAGTTCTTTTGTATTTTCAGCTATCAACCATATTAACCATCATATTGTTCCACATTTTTTCCTTTTTTGATTTCTCAGTATGAGTACCATCTCCATTTTATCTCTGTCTTTTCAATAGATCGCTCTCCTTCATGAGATACCTTTTCTTTTCTCTACCATGTAAAATCACATATTCCACAAAGACTCTTTTCTTTAATGTTTACTATTCTTTCTCTCTCCTCTCCTTTATTAGTGTTTGCTATTCTCATGGGCCTCACTTTCACCTTTTGGTAGATCCTTCCTAAATCCATGTCTAGGGCTCTCATTTTGTGCCCTTGCTCTGTCCCTATCTTTCCAACTTCTTGATGAATATCTCTGTACAAATGTCCCACCAAATACTTAAAATTATCTTTCACTTTAAACCTATGTCTCTTTCCGACTTACCTGTTTTCTGCCACCCTGCCTACTCCAATAGCACCATGTTCCAGGTACAAAAACTCATGGGTCATCGCTGATTCCTTGTAGAATGTAGTTCTTGGGTATGGCTTTGTTCTGTAACCACAGGACACACCTCTTTGGTCCCCCTCTTTTATATGACATTGCCATTTCTATCTTCTTAAAATGCTTTCTTCATTCAACAAGTATCCCCTGAGTTACAAATATGTATTAGGGCCTATACTAGGGGATGGAGATACAAAAAAGAGTTAACATGGGTCTTGTCCTCATGGATTTCGGAGCATTAACAGAAATAGAGATGTGCAGACAACACAATTGTAGTGAAGTTTGATCACTTCATATCTTGATCATGAAGACATGATTAAGATATGATAGAAGCAGCAGAATCATATTTATTGGGAAGTTCAGGCTAGGCAACACAGATGAGGTAATGCTTCAGCTGAAACTTGAAAAATAAGTACAATTTTACTAGGTAGGCTCTTTGAGTACTTGGCCAAGGAAAAAGGGAAAGCCTGTAAAAATATGTGGAGATACTCAATATAGTAATTTTCAGAAGGCTATACATGATTTGAATGTGGATATTCAAAGGTAGGCATGATGGGAGATAAAGGCAGGATAATATTTTATGTTATGCTAAGGAGTTTAGAATTTATCCTTTGGCCACTGGGATACTAGTAAGAAATTTTGAGTGAGGGAATGGCATGACCACATTTATATGCTAGAAAAATTGCTTTGGTCACTCTCTAATTATTGTATAAGGTGAAAGCTAAGACCAAAGGCAGAAAAATGATAGGCAGAATATTTTAATCGTCTAGTGAGGAATGATGGGCAGTGTACTTAGGGAAAAGGGGATAGAATTGCAATGTAAGGAGGAAGAAACAACATGACTTGATGTTTGATTAGATATCTGATAAAAATCTTGGTTGGTTCTTTCATAAGCTGACCCTAAAAAGGTTTCTCAGCAGCTGTGACTAAAAAACTGACTTCATGACTATTATTGGTCCCCCCCAATCAACAAGTAAGGCAAGAGCTTGGGTTGGAGTGATGCATAAACTTAGCCTAATGCTATCTACTTCCAGCTCCAGGAAAACCCTGGTAACAGGTCTACCAACAGACATAGGGACCCTCACCTCATCCTGGGTATACTCAGAGAGTACCATGTTAAACAAGAAGAAAAGAGAGATGCTTTGAGGAATGAGAAATGTAATTTATCTATTCATAATTTAGATTTTAATGTAGCTGTGAAATGGAAGACATCGTTCCTGCCTTCTGGGATTAAACACTAGAAGAAGACATCTGTTTCCAGAGCTGTCCTGGGCATGTTGTATAAAATCATGTTTAAATAATAATTTCAGGTGAACTGCAAATAAGGCAGGGAAAGGGAACAGATCTCAATATAGTCTTTCTTTTCTAACAGTACCCTCTGCTCCAAGGATTTCTTGACTTCAGTACTATGGAATTTGGGACTGGATACATCCTTGTGTGGGATGTAGGTGGGGAGGCATGTTCTTGTGCATTGTCAGATGTTTATCAATATCTCTGACCTTTACTCAAGGCATCATCCACTCCATACTCCAGTTGCACCAAGCAAAAATGTCTCCAGACATTGACAGATATCTCCTGTAGGGAGCAAAATCACTCCCAGTATAAAACTGCTGCCATACATTAGTTTCTCAAATTTTCTCTGTGCACCGGAGTCACCTGGGGACCTTGTTCAAATGCATATTCTGATTTGGTAGATCCAGGGTGGGTCCTGGGAGTCTGCATTTCTAACACACTCCCAGGTAATGCCCATTGCTGCTGCTCCAAGAGCACCCTCTGAGTAGCTAGGCTTTTACACTGCCTGCCTTTTCTCCCTTCTACACACCCTACCACCGCACAGGATGGAGGCTACCAGGGCCTCTCCTTTTGTCAACAAGGATGTCCACCAAGCAGAGACCCTACCTCATGTCCCATTCTCCACGTTCTCAGTTGGAGGGGCACAGAGCAGATGGGAGTAAATTAATGAAGGCTTCTTGTTAATGTTGCCTCCGAGGTCACACAGAAAGCCTTGGGCATCAGAGATTGGAGAGGCCAGGAGGAGCTCACACATCAGCCAAGGCAGCTGTGATTCAGTCCACTGGGTGTAGTTCAGAGGGTACAGCAGCTAATGGGACCAGATGGTCTGTGCCTTGTTTGTGGGCACGTGCCTCCCCCGCCCCCTATACTCACGCAGTGATTTCCCCATTTGTTCCTTCCCTCCGGAAACAGAATAGCCATTTTTAAATGAAATGTGACTGAAGGCTCTCTTTCTTCCCAGTCTGTGTGCCATTGAACTTTCAGATGTGAATATGTTTAATTATGGAACTTTCTTTAAAAGTCCAGCAGCCGGCCTCGTTTGGAAGCCAAGTAGGGTCTCAATCTGGAGCAAAATGAAAAAAAAAGTACCTCCACTCCCACCCCCCTAAAACATGATTTTAGGCAGAGCATTATGTCCCATTAAATGCAAATAGTTACTGGAGGTGTCATGTGTTAGCACTTTACTATTAGCACATTAGGGTGAAATTCTTTATTAAAATCACCTTGGAGAGGCCAATTAAGAGCATTTTATCCCAGGCCCCTGTACCCTAACCTTAAGTGAAAAGGCAGAGCCAAATGGCTGTGAGTGGGTTCCTCTGTTCTCAGCCCTGAAGTATCTGGGAAAGGCTTAAACTTGTTATACTGAGAAGTCGTCCCACCAAAGTCCTTCAAAGCTATAAGACCAAGTGTACGCTTCTTCTTGCACTATTTGCATTCCAAAACAGACCCTTATTCCCAGCATTGAAAATGATGGACTTCTTAAGCCATTCAGAGACCCTGAGCAATTAGGGTTTCCACACCACTCAAACCTACACATCTGTCCAGGGCTAGTGACAAGTTTGCACACCAGCGCTTTCACGCTGTATTTCCTTTAACTTCTCTAGCAACATCCTGACTGGCACTTGAATTAATGCTAGGGTAATAGGCTTCTACTCTAGTCATATACCTGAAAACCCTTGCTTTTCTTCCGTCGTTTCTTCATTCCCTGTCTTGCTGACTGTTACTGATGGACTTGACACAATTGTCCACTCGTGGCATTGTGGGCTTTCCTTGAGGATCTTTCCTCTAACGTGTGCATAGTTTTCCCTTGTTCTGCCTTGTCTACCTTTTTCTGTATCTAGAAGAATCATTTCAAAATTAGGGGAAAAAATGAGGTTAGTTGGTTTAAGAGATTATGAAAACCAATGAGAGGATTTGTGGTTTCTAGAGACTAGAGAGGTGGGAAACTGTTACTAGGCTTGATGAAAGGGTAAGGGGTGATCATAGTGTTATCAGAGGCCAGTTAGAGCTGGGACCACAGAGGAACATAACAACTGCCAAAAAAAATAAATGAAGTAAAGTGGAAATACACTGATCTATTTTTTCTTTCATCTTTCAGTCACCTGCAGTTGCCTCCCATTAACAGAACTCGACTGCAACCTGGCTGGAAAGGAGACCCAGGGGGTGCCATCTATAGGGGCTAGCCTTCTGGGGCCCAGAACTGGGATAGAAAGGCAGATGGTGGGTCTGATGAGTTGGACAATAGGGGACAAGCAGAGAGTAACCAGTATGTATTCCCTTTCATTCCTATCACAATCTGCTTGATGACTGAGTAATAGTCCATGATGCCTGCATTTAACAGAACAAAACATCTGAGACCAAAGCACAGATATACCATATACCATGTAGACCAAGGAACAACATGGCAGCTAAGACCAGAATATACAATATACAATATCACAATGGCTAACACCAACTGTTGGCATAGCAGAGAGAATGAGTTGAATCTGCATTTTAATAAGATTCCCAGGGTATCTGTGTGTGCATTAAAGTGTGAGAGGCATTGGTGCAAAGTTTGTACTATGTAGAGAAGTTTCTGTACAGAGATAAGACCAACAAATGAGGTATTCACTGTAGGACTGGCTTAATGAGCAGAACATTGACAATCCTTCATCTTCCCTTTTGCTGCAGACTCCCCTGTCATGGTGCTTAGAGACTCAAGTGGTAGTCCAGACAATCCACATAGCATGAATTAGAAATAGCATACAGGCTGCCCAAACTGTGGCTCCATCAGCCCATATGAAGGCAGCTGCATTCATCTAGTCTCCTCCAGGCATCCCCCCATTGCTCTGTCTCACTTGCATGAAACCAGGTCCCAGAGCTGCTATTTAACAGATGCAAACATCTTACACAATTATTCTCTTCCCAGTCACAGCAAAATAGCTTCCTCTACTCACTTGAGCCAGAACATCTTATTTAAAGTTCACACCCAAGAAGATGAGGGTGTTAATGGCTAATTTCTCCTAAATGAGCCTGAGATTAGAAGGCCTCCTCCCCATGGCTGACAGCTGTGGGATCTGTGTCCATCTGCCTGGCCTCTGCTGGCTCTGATGCTGCATCTGGGTGGTGGACTACCATGGCTGAGCTGCTAACAACACAGCATCCCTCCAGCTCACTCGGGGGTATGGCACACCAGCCCCTCCCACCCCCATACTCCTATAACCAAGTTCCTATGATGTTTCCTTAAGCTACACTTCAGAGTTCCATAGGAGTGGGTGGGGGTTTGATGTCAATAATCTTCCTTTTTTGTACATGCCACATGAGGATCTTCATGGTAACCAAAGAAGAGTCTTAGTGAGGTCGGGGTGGATAGCAATCCTCCTGGATCAGGCTTCCCCCATCCTTTCCCCTTTGTCACTCTGCTGCCTATGAAAAGCAAGGAGGTAGGGGAGTTGCACAGATTCGGAGGCCTGCAATAGTAAGGGGGCTTATCTTTTTTTAATTTGGCTTTATATTTCTCAATTTCTTACTAACCCCTCCCCATGAAAATGTACCTTATTTCTAATATACAATGTATTTAATTATAAAAACAATACCTGCCCAATGAAGAAAATGTAGAAAGCACAGAAGAGTATAAAAATTACTCTTATTATACCCCAACAAACCCCTGGAGAGCAACTGACACATTCCCCCTCCCCAACCCCCATCTATGTCCCCTCCTTTTTTCAACAAAGATGTAATCACATTATGTAGTAATTACAAACCTTTTGTCTACTTAATGTTATTTCATGAGAATGTCCCATGGCATTAAAATAGTCTTCAAAAGATAGCATCAAATGACTGTGTGGCATCCACCTTTTGGATGTAATATAATTTATTCAGTCATTCCTCTGTTGATCACATTTAGCTTGATTCTAGTTTTACACTATTATAATTAATACGATGATGATAATCATTGCACATAAATCTCTGCTATGTCTGTAATTATTTCTCTTGGATAGATTGCTACAAGTGAAATTACTAAGTCAAAGGGTGTGCATGTTTTAAGACTTTTATTATATATGACTATGTTGCCCTAAAGAACCACTGTCCCACTTTGTATCTTCTTTTCTGGTTTGACTGCTTGTGTCCATAGCATTTTTTCCCCTCTAAGGAAATTCATCTCTTGTCTGTTAGAGCTTTTTAACATATGCTAAAAATATTAACTTTTTAAATTTTTAATTGTGGTAAAATATCCATAACATAAAGTGGATCATCTTAATCAGTGCTAAGTGTATAGTTCAGTAGTGTTAAGTACATTCACATCGTTGTGCAAACAATCTCCAGAATTTACTCATCTTGTGAAATTAAAATTCTGTACCTAGCCGGGCTTGGTGGCTCAGCCTGTAATCCCACGCCTTGGGAGGCTGAGGTGAGTGGATTGCCTGAGCCCGAGGGTTCGAGATCTGCCTGGGCAACTTGGTGAGACCTCATCTCTACAATAAATCAAAAATATTAGCTGAATGTGGTAGCGCGCGCCTGTAGTTCCAGCTACTTGGAAGGCTGAGGCGGAAGGCTCACCGGAGCCCCAGCAGGTTGAGGCTGCGGTGGCTGGGAGCAGCCACTGCACTCCAGTCTGGCAACAGAGTGAGACTCCAACTCAAAAAAAAAAAAAAATTATGTACCCCTTAAACCACAACTCTCCATTCCCTTCTCCCCACAGCCGTGGCAACTTCCATTCATTCTACTTTCTGTCTCTGTGAATTTGATACTTTAGGTACCTTATACAAGTGGAATCATAAAGGATTTGTCTTTTTGTGTCTTACTTCACTTAGCATAATGTCTTCAAGTTTCATCCATGTTGTAGCATGTGGCAGAATTCCCTTCCTTTTTAAAGGCTGACATATTCCATTGTAAGTACATGCCATATTTTACTTATCCATTCATCTGTCAGTGGACACTTGGGTTGCTTCTACATTTTGACTATTGCGGATAGTGTTGTCGCGAACATGGGTGTACATTCATGGTGATTTTTGACATACAGGCTTCTACAAATTTTTACAAAATCTGACCTCTTAGTTTTTTTCTTTTGTTGCTCTCTTCTTTGCTCTCATGTTTAACTATGTTTTGCTCAGCCAAGATTAGAAAACATATTTAAATTTTTTTCTTTTTTACTATATTACTTTTATCATATTAAATTCTAGGTTACAACTAGAACATGTTTTGATGAATGATGTACCAGGGGAAACCCTTCCGCCCCCCCATATTTTATTTTTTAGAGGGTAGTTTTCTTGTAGTAGAGGCCTCCTCCGCTAAGTGTCCTAGGAAACCATCAGCATCAGTGTACCAGCTAGCATCGTTGTGAGAGAGTTTCATTGAACTTTTTTTTTTTTTGAGATTCTTTCAACTCTTTTGCCCATTTCTTTTTCTTTTTTTTTTTTTGAGTTGGAGTCTCACTCTGTCACTCAGACTGGAGTGCAGTGGCCGCTCCCGGCCACCGCAGCCTCAACTTGCTGGGCTCCGGCGATTCTTCCGCCTCAGCCTTCCATGTAGCTGGAACTACAGGCGTGTGCTACCACACCCGGCTAATTTTTTTGATTTATTGTAGAGATGAGGTCTCGCTTGCCCAGGTGGGTCTCGAACCCACGGGCTCAGGCAATCCACTCACCTCAGCCTCTCAAGGCGCAGGATTACCACCGAGCCTGGCTTGCCCATTTCATGATGTGTGATTTATGGTGCACCTGCCCACACCGTGCTGAGTATTCAGCACATTTTTGACCCCCCATGCCCACCCTCCCTATTTACCAGATCTCCACCCGAGCAACATCCTTTTTTTGTTTTCCCAGATGAAAAATTGTTCTCAAAGGGAAACCTTTTGCTGATATGGAAGAGGTAAAACAAAAAACGGCAGGAGCATTGAAAGGCATCATAACTGATGAGTTCAAAACTTTTTTGAGCTTTGGAAAAAGTTTCTCAATAGGTATATTTCATCAAACAAAGAGTACTTTGAAGGTGATTGAAGTTTAAACAGATAAGAATAAATACACAATTTTTATAAATAGATTCTGGATTTTTTGGGTCCTCCGTCATATTTCTAATCAGACTGTTTGCAAGGAATGCAAGCCCACTCAAAATACCTCAAATAAAAGGAAACTTATTCAGCAATACATCTTGTGGCTGCAGTGGCAGCTGGGCCTCCCAGGAACTGGGAAACCATTGGACAGCAAGTCTGTCTTTGTGGCCTCTCTGTACCAGGGTTTTGGACTTGCACATGGTTTGGGAGTTCTCAGAATTATGGATTGCATACAATTTGGAGTATCTTGACAGGGACTCCAGCTCTAAATCTGTATTATTTTACATGTACGTATACTCTGACAGGAGCATTCTAAATCTTGGTTTATAATCTTGAGAGGAAAAGAACAAAAACAAAAGACACTTGTTTGACATAGCTCATGAATAGGTTTGTGTCTGCTCTTTGCTTGAGGCCAGCAGTCAGCTCTCACCAGGAAATGGGAGAGGGTCATGTGATACCAAAAAAAAAAAAAAAAGCATTTCTAGGCCTACATCTTTACCAGGAAATTAGAATGGAGTTTACAAAAGCAAAAGGCACTCTAATATGTCTGCACTAAAAGAAATTGTAGCAATCCCTTTTGTTTTTCTCAAATAGACCAGAAACACTCTCCTTTTTTTCTTTTTTTTCTCCACAGATTTGCAAACCACCTTTATATACTTATTTCTTAAGTTTACTATGATCTTTTCCCTGGGTTTTCCATTTTGTTCCATTTAGCTATTCTTATGTTGGTGCCATACTGGTTTAATTATTGCAGTCTTATAATATATAATAGTTGTTACAAGTCCTCCTTTGTTAGCTCTTTTTTTCCAAAATGTCTAGCCCTTTCCTCACATTAGTTTTTTTCCAGGTAGACTTTAGATTCACATGCTTTTTAGTTCACATATACATTGTTTTTATTAGAATTGTTTTAAAACTGCTAATAAATTAGCTTGAGAAGAATTTACATTTTTACAATATCTAGTGTGCACAATATTTCCACTGCTTTTTAAATAAAAATGAATTTAATTTAATTGAGTCATTTAGAAGGTTTTATTTTAGAGTATCATGAAACCTAGAAACTTGATCCACTTAGTCATCAAACAAAGAAAGTACAAAGTTAATCTTACCCAGAACCCTACTGAGTGAATGCATAAATGAATTTTGTGGCTAATCCATGCCCATGGACTTTAACTCCAAGGGAGCTAAAAAGCTGAAGTAATTAAGTGGATAACTTAGGAGGAGGCATCAACTTGGAGGCAAAGCAATTTTATGGTGCTTTCTTTTTCTTACCCAGTTGATAAGGGCCTCATGACTGTTTCATAACCATTCAGCACTTCCCTATGTACAGATGAAGAATGAGCGTTCCAGCACTCAGAACTTCAATTAATTAGAATGTAGACACCGGTATTCGTTAATTAATTCAACCAACAATTAATGAGCACCCACCATGTGTCAGGTACTGTGCTTGCTGCAGGGTGGCAATAAAGGTGAGGTTTGGTTCTTACTGTGCAGTAAGTAGTATTAGAAATCCTCACCCATAATAACAACAGAGGTAGAATTCTACCAGTGCTATAAAGCAGACAAAATGTGTTGTGGAGACTCAGAGAGGGGATAAGCTCACAGTCATATGGATTCAGGGGATGTTTTCCCTCTCTGTTTCATAGGGGGAAGAGGCTATAAGCCATATCTGATTGATCACCTGGGGGGTTTGCCAGGCCCAGGCTTGGGTGCTTTTGAACACATTATTCTTTCCACTTCTCACCACTGAGCCTAAACCTTAATCCCCATGTCCATATTCCTGGGCCCAGTTCTTTTGAACATGACTTCTGTTGACCTACTCTCTGATGCTTTCTTGCAGTGGAATACATCTTTATTTTAATGGCTGCCTCATGCTGCTGAAAGACCACAGGCTTTGGAGTAAAACTATGCTTTGCTCAAACCCTCACTACTTACATTCTTAGCTGTGTGGTTTTGGAAAAATTACCTAAAATGAGGTAAATTTTATTTTCTTTGTGTGCCATATGGGGGTAATTAATACATCTTATGTGAATTATTTCAAGTGTTCAATTAAATGAGATTTTGTATAAAGCTTATAGTCAAGGGCCACGTCAAAAGAGGTTACCATTTTATTAATATCTGCCCTCCCTTTGGATCAGAGATCTCCTAAACCCAGAGATTTATCACACATCTTCTGGATTTAGCCTGACTTTACCTTTCCATGAAAACAATTCTTTTTACTTAAATTGCTCTGTTGGAAGGCGTTCTGAGCCTTAAACTCCTTGTCAACTGTTGCACTAAGTTTATTAGTGGAATAAATGTCTTCAGGCCAGCTGCTGAGATGAATAGTCTCTGCCTCCAAGCATATACAGTCCACTTTCTTGTGGAGTCTCTTTCCCTCATTTTTCACCCTTGTAAGCAGGCTCAGACACTACCGTTTTATGAGAGACTGAGCTAATGCCTCTCTCTACTTTGAACTTTTTCTACTCAACATGCTTCATAAGGAATCTCTTCTGCATTCTTTCCTGGCCAACTCCAGGGAGGATGCATTCTTCCCTGCTCCCCACCCCCCGCAAAAAAGAAGCCCATTGGGCTGTTTATTATCATGAGGTCTACTCTTTCAGAGTCACTTTCTAAATCTCTGTGAATAGTCTTCCCTGCAGAAGAATGGCAAAGACCATCTTTCTGAGCACTATTGTAGAAAGGAAAGAACCTTAACTAGACTTGGAGGTAGGAACTAGATTGTATTAGACTAGTTCTGTCCCTTATTAACACTGTGAGTTTTAAAATTCTCCTTTATTAAGTTTTCTCATTTTTCTAATGAGAGAGTACCTTTTGGTAGTCTCTAAGTTTTCTTGCAGCTCTAATGGTCTCTGGGTTGTAAACTTCATTAAATATGTGCACTTAATAGGCACTCGAATACTAAGACCACTTGGTTTTTTTTTGTTGTTGTTGTTATAATTAGAATAACAAATGAGAGTTTAATGTGAGGCTTAAAAGCATACTTTTAAAAAAATCAAAGTGTAACATAAAGACTGAAATATGGAAAGGGTGTCAATCTTAAGTATATAACCGTGATTTTCCCCCCCATCTATTCATCCATTCATCCCCTCTTATCTAGCACCTAGAAGAAAATATAGAACCCTGCCATTGCCCTATAAATTTCCTTTATGTTCATTCCCAGTCTAAATTTAATTTCCAGAGACAATTACTATTCTGATTTCTGTCATTATCAAATAGCTTGACCCATTTGTTTGTTTGTTTCAAGTCTCTTTCAAAAGAACTTGGTCTTGGTCTTCACATATGTGAAATCATATGGCATGCATTGTTTTTGTCTGACTTTTAACCTAATATTTGTTAAAGTCATCCATGTTTTTAGATCTGCCAGTAGTCCACACTTTATGTAGTATTTCATTTTGCAAATATATCATAGCATATTTATTCGATGTCCTTTTGATGGCCATTCCAGTTATTTTTTTCCCCCACTGTTTTAAATAAACCAATAAATATTCTTACACATGTATGTTTATGGATATATTTTCATTTCTCTTGGGTAAATTGCTGAGTATTAAATTGTTGGGGCATGGAACAGGAATATGTTATCTTCAGTACAAACTATCAACAAGTTTTTCAAAGTGGTTTAACACTTGCATTACCACAAGCAGTGTTTGAGAGTTCAAGTTATGCTGTATCCTCACCAATATTTCGTATGGCCTATTTTTAAATTTTAGCCATTCTAGGGGGTATGCAATGGCATTTCATCGTGTTTAAAAGCATGAATTTTTTAAATAAAGCCATCAAAACTTGTATATAAGCCCTAGCTCTTTGATAAATGAGGTAAGTAAATAGAAAAAAGAAATCTAAACACTCTAAGACTCAGTTTCTTTACCTATAAAATAAAGAATATTCTTGCCTATCCCATAAAGAATAGATGAGAGACTGATTACAAAGCAGAGGATTTGGCTCCTGAATACCTTTATATTATATAATAACTATTATAGTTGCTGTTATTATTATTATTACTGCAATTAATATAATTCAGGTAAAGGAATTCCTTATTCCATTAAGGTGTCCTACATATAAGGATATAAGGGCATTATTGGTTGAAATTATACACACACACACACACACACACACACACACACACACACACACCTACACACACACACACACACACACAGATATAGATATGTTTTAATGATGTAAAGTTCTTTTAGGCACTTGGCAGGAATTTAAGGATATGAGAGGAAAAAAGTTATTTAATCTACCAGCAGCTCTCAACGAGTACAACTGTGTGCCCAACACTATTCTAGGTACTGGGTTCCCTCTTGTGGAACATAAATTCTAGTGCATATGAAAAAAGGTAGCAAATAAAAAATAACAAACTAGGTGAACTAAATAGTTTTATATAATGATACATGCTCATATTGAAAATACAATGATGTGATAGAAAATGTTGGGGGGCCTACTAGATGGGGTGATTAGAGAGGTTCTCTCCCAAGAAGTAACAACTGCATTAAAACCTAAATGATTAAGAAGGATCTAGGCTTGCAAAGGTCTGAGGACAGAGAGTTCCAGGAAGAGGAACCTGCAAAAGCAAAGGCTGTAAGACAGCCAGGAGCTGGGCATGTTTGGAGAACAGAAATAATTTGCCGTGGCTATAGAGAGTCAAGGGGAAAGTGGTATAAGGGAGAGAAGTTGGCAGGGCTATGTGGTCTTCTATAGATTGTTTAGCTTTTGTATCTTAATAAAATGAGGAGCCTTGAAAGATATTAAGGAGAGGCATAGCATGACCTGATGTCTATTTTTAAGAGATGACTTTTCTCTCTGTTTTGTAGAGAATTGACAGAAAAGGGTAAGCAGTAAAAGTAGGAAGACAGGTTCTGCTGTTGCCAGTGGTCAAATGAGGGGTGGTTGACTTTGATTAGGAAGTGGCAGGAGAGATTGAGAAGAGTGAGTGGATGTGAGATGAAGCTTGCAGATAGTTCCGATGGGCCTTACTAGTGATAGAGAGGATCAGCTCAGGAGAGGGATCAAGGGTTGGGTATGAGATGATGAGAAAGACTGAGGCAGAAACAGAGTGGGAGTTGTAGAAATAAAGTTTTCTTTTGACTATTGCTATGAGTTAAATTGTATCTTCTGAAAAGAAACATTGAAGTCCTCATATCTGTAAACGTGACCTTATTTAGAAACAGAATTTTGGTAAATATAATCAATTAAAGATGAGCTTGTACTGAATTAGGGTAGACATTAGTTCATAGGACAACAGCTAATGTTGACAAGAATGATTTACTGGCGAGATGGACAGATGGACCTACAAGCCTGACAGGAAAGAACCGAGAACAAACTGTAAGGTGAAGAAAGTTACTCTCAGCAACAAGTCTTTTGACAAATTTCACTGTGAAGGACAACAGAGAAATGGGACAGTATCTGGGTAGGGTAATGGAGTGAAGGGAGAATGTTGTGGTTAAAGTCATGAGAGTCTGGAGAAGCTTAAGCATGAATGAGCCTGTTGAGGAAGAGAAATTGATAATTGAGGAGGCAAGAATTTCAGGAGCTAGGTCCTTAAGAAGTTTAAAGGGAATAGCCCATAACAGGAACAAGGACATTTTGCTCACTCTAACAGCAGGGAGGACAGAGAAAGTGAATGGATGTAAATTCATCATGAAAGAGAGTTCCTTTCATAGGAAGCAAAGTCTTCAGTTGAAGGGTAAGGAGAAGAGGGGATGTGGGAGGTTTCAGGAACCAGAAGAAACTGTAAACAACATTTGGGAATTGGAAGAACCAACATTCCAGGGAAGGAAAGCAGAATTCCCAAAGGGTTGAGAGAGTCCCTTGAAACCTGTGGTCCTTAATTCTAAGAGAACTTTGGGCTGTCACAATGACACTGCAACATATAGTATTTAACATATCCCAGGCACTGTTGTAAACCCGTAAATTTATATTTATTTATTGACCTTTTCCAATCACCTGATGAGATGGGTTCTACTATTTCCCACATTTTATAGATGAGTGAGCTAACAGGTCAAGAAATTTGTCCCAAATCACATAGCTAATAAGAAGTAGAGAGCAAACTTGAATCCAGATGGTCAGGGTAACCCAGCATTGAGGACCCTCCCCATGCACTATGTGACTGCCCTTTGCACTGTTCATCATTTCACCTAGCCACGTTCCTTGGCTCAGGCCTTGAATGGCAACGGCCACCATTTATTGAGCACTTAGTATGTCTAGTTAAGTTCTTCAACACTTTTCATGTATTAAATAATTTAATCATTCAAAACCCTCATTAAGTTCTATCACTTGTTTCACTTTACAGATGAAAAAATTAGGGTCCAGAAAGGTAAAATAATTGGCTTGAAAACCATCACTACTAAATGCAGCTGGTGGGTTTTCATCTCTGCTAGTTTAGCAGGATGAGCACAGAGGAGTGAGATGGAGGCTAGGGGTGATTATAAAGATGGACCAAGGCAACCCAAATGAATAAGGAGGCAGAGAAGGCTCCGGGTGCCTTCCACAAATTAAATCAACCTTCCATTGGGAGTTAAAGTCTGGAAAAATTGTAGCCTGCCAAATTCTTCCGTCTCTAGTGTTTTATTCTGTTCTGAGTCAGAAGGCATCTCTTAGGTGTTTGGGAAAAGGTGGGGTCCCTTGAGCAGATGCTGTCCAGGAAGTACGTCCCCAACTTAAGAGTGCTTGTATTTCCATCACCCCCTCAAAGTTGGATTAATCTAACCCCAAGTCTCTCATGTGACCCACTTTTCCAAAGAATCAGAGTCAATAGATGACAAAATACCAGCCGATGCCCTATTCAAATGACAACATTTGGACAATATAGTACAAGACTCTGGGTACTTCCAGCGGAATTCTGTCCTGTCCCCAAACCAAGAAATGATCTAACCCATACAAAGATGAAATTTCCCAGCATCTCAGGAGCAAGATAGGGTCACAGAGGCATAGAGGGACCAGAGCAGACAGGTGTGAGATGGAGAGTTTTCTTTTTGATGTGAGATGACCCAGATTTAAGTGTCTTCTCCCACTACCTCTTAGTAGTAAGTCTGCCTTTTTAAAGCACATCTAAGAATTGCAGCAAGTCCTTAAACCACCAAGGGACAATGACATGATCAGAGTGAGCCTTGGCACTCTCCCAGAAGTAGAAATAGAGGTGAGCTCTTCCTGGAACTTTGAATAATTTTGAACCCAAGACTCTTCCTTGTCTTTCTCCCTGGAATATTTTTAAATACTCAATACACTTGAAGACGTTTGCTTCTCTGGTGGTGGTAGTAGTAGTAAGAGTAACTATTGAATAAGTGTAAGGTATTCTGTGCTTTGTATTCATTATTGTACTTAATTTAATCTTCATCACACCCTTATGGGGCAGGCAGAATTCCCATTTTACAGATGAGGATAACTGAGACTTAGAAACATGAATGGTTTATCTAGAGCCACACAGCTGGCATCAGAACCATACTGATTTATTAGAAGCCTGTGCTCTTATCCTTGATGTATTACTGAGGTATGTCTGGAGTATTTTGGCATTTCAGGCTTAGCTCTCCTGGAAGAATAGTAGCAGAAAAGGAAACCCTAGCATAGAGAGACGGGATTTAGAGACTGTTCTAAATCACAGTTTAGTCTCTGTGTGACTTTGTATAATTATTTAACCTCTCTGAGACTTTACTCATCTGCACAGTAGAGATAATGTCAACATTTTCTTCAAACATTTTCCTCTAGATAAGAAAAGGCATTCATCACCAATGTCTCAGTCCAAAGGCACATGAGAAAATTACATAAGGCGGTGACTGTTTCTCGAGATCATTTAGTTAAACCTCACTAATTTGGATATACTCATAGGAAACACAGTCTTTTTGCAGAATGTGAGAAGTAGTCAAGAAACAGAGAGGAAAGCAGATCTCAATAGCCCCAGAGGCTAACAAACTGTATATCTGCAGGATGATAACAAGAGGCACCTGATCAATTCTCTTATTTCTTAATAGAGCCATGAGGCCTAAAGTATATTCTCATGAGACATCTGGAGCAAAGAATCATCCTTCCTTGGAGAGAGTGCCTGCATGGCTTGCCTCTTCTATCTGGATTTTTTCAGGACCCCTCTTGGCCAGGGTCCTACTTATCACAATAGAACAACTCTGAGATGCTGACTGTAGTCAGAGACAGGAATTTTGTTAGACTCTGGGCATCATTCCAAGGGGATTACAGCCGGCGTGTCTGAGGAGAAAATAAATGTGTGCTGGGGTCCCCGGCCTCTATGCAGTTTCCTTCAGCATGGTGCAGGCTGTGGGCTGTGTGGTGCATTGTTGGGAAGAGCTCTGGGCTAGGAAGTTAAAGATACTAATTTTTGTCCCAGCCCCATAGTCAACACCTCTATGACCTTGGACTTTTCTTCCCCACACCGAGTGTCCACAAATATAAAGGCTAGAAAAGGTGACCTCAAATATGCCTTCATTGCAACATTCTTTGATTTTATCTCAGTAGCAGGGGTTAGGGGAAGGGTTTAGCCCTCCTAAAATCTCTGAAGATAAATACCACAACTACCATCAAGCAATCCTGTCCCTCTTTCTTTGTTAAATAATTAGAGTACATGAAAGGTGTTGTTTTCAATTTTTATTTTTAGTGTTTAAACCATGTAACACTTCCTTTTAAAAAGTCTTACCCTAAAGTCTGTATAATATGCAAGAGACCATGGTAGAGCTCCCCCGTTGCAGTGGATGAGGTTGACCTACAGTTTGCCAGTTTGCCCTTGACATTCCTCTTCTTTGCCCTTAGCCACAATTGGAGTTGTCTACAGAGCATATATTTATGTTTTTGTTTGTTTTTTTGTTTTTGATTTCAAACACAACATTCCAGTTTTTTAAAATCCAAACCAACAAAATGATGATTTGTGGGACGTTTATTTGAATTGTATGGAGTTTTCTTATGAACTGCTTTTGGGAGGATTTGTCTACTTATTCAATGGTTATTGAGCTGTACTTCAGGTTCTTAGCCCTTTACCCACCATGCCTGTGTTCCTTATGCTTCTGTATCTGATGAGCTCTTCTGAGAACTCAGAAGACGACAGGATGAAAAGCACGACGATAGGATGAAAAGCACCATATTGAAAGTTAAGAGTCTACGGTTCTGTTTCTAAAGTAATTTGCCTTTGTGACCTCGAGAATGACACTACTCACCTTCTTTGGGTTTACACTTCCTCTTATGTTCAATGATAGTGCTGAGTAAGGTGGTCCCCAAATGGTTCTGGTAAGCTAGGATAGTTTATCCTGAGCTCTCACAGCTGTGGATACCTTGCCTTCACTAGGTGGGCTTTGTGCTTGGCAACCATCCCCTGCATCTCTGCTACAGCACAAGCAGAGGAAAGATACCAGAAGGAGATCTTTGGAGTTGCCCAGAGTATTGTCAACAGCTCTGCTAACTCCACAGACTCTGGAGGAAACAATTCACATGGACTTGTGTGAGCAAGTACTAGAATTGTCCCATGAAATAACACATTTCCAGTCGCTGCTCTCTAGAGATTTTTAAACTAGCTAATAGTCCTTGTCAGTGCAATCTTCCATTAGACCTGATCTGCCCCAGTTTACCTTTAGGTAGAGCAGGTTCAGAAGCTGTCTTATTTGCTCAGTGAAAAGTGACTGCAGAGAGGATAGGAGGTCTCCAGCTCCCCAGCCCCCTCTCCATTGTAGTCAGGGCTGCAGGTTCTTGGGAAGTTGAAGCAGCCCCAGGATTTCCCAGAGGAAAGAGCCCTCAGGCCAGATAGCAAAGCCAGGGCTCTCATCAGCCCCCTGTGCCCTTGACTCTTTCTGGCCTGAGGTTAGCTTGGGGCACATGCAGAGTAAGAGGACCCTGGGGAGTTCCCTGCATGGGAGGGAGGAAAGACTGCAGTCTTATGCCAAAAGCAGCTTCCATTTATTGAGGACTTTTTGGTGCAGAGTATTAGGCAAAGCACTTTATACACAGAATCTCATTTAATCCTCACCACCCTCCTGTGAGGTTAGGTATTAGTGTCTGAATTTGATAAATTCCTTGTCATTTACACAAGGAAAAATGGTTCCTCCCATTTCCTAGCCCCTGTACTTCTTTTTATAAAATAACATTTTTTTTTTTTTAGTATATAAAGAAGTACAAAGAGAAAAGCAAACAAAAAGTGACCCATGGGCCCACTTTATAATTCCAGATATATTCTGCAAAAATTACAAAAATAAAAATTACACAGAATATTCAAACAGTAAATAAATTAATAAAAATAAAAGGTGTTTACACTTTTTTCCCTTCACCTCAGCCCCACTCTTCAGTGAAAGAAAGTTTTAATAGTTTGTACTCATGATTATTTCCAGAAAAAATATTGTTTTTATAAACCATCCTACCTAATATGGACCTATAGATATTATCTTTGTATGTATTATTTTATTGTTATTTATGTAAAATGGATCATACTGAAAAATTGGTTTGTATCTTACTTTAAAAAAAAATAACTCTCTGTATCTTGGAAATCTCCACACATCAACGCATACCTCTGCCTCATTCTTTTTAATAGCTGTGTAGTATTTTGTCATATGGATGGATTCCAGTTTACTAAGTCCCCCATTGACAGAGACTTTGCAATCAATTCTGCACTTCCTAACTTGTTTAATATATTATGGCAAAATTTGAGAGCATGCGTGTAAGATAAATACCTAGTAGTAGGATAGTGAGTCAAAGGCATGACCTTCAATTGGCACTACTAAACTTGAGTTCCACTAACAGCAATGAGGTGCCCATTCCCCCGGCCGGCACTGGGCACCATCACATTTTTAGTTTTTCTCAAATTGATTGATTCTTTTAAAAGGTATTTCATATTTTGATTTGTATTTCCTTAATTAAGAGTTCATCATATTTTTATATATTCATTGGCCTTAAAAAATATTTTTGAGGGAGGGAACTACCTATTCTCATTATTTGTGCATTTTTTCCTAGTTTTTTGTTTTGTTTTGTTTTTTGGTTTTTCATGGTTTGTGCATGTGTGTCTTTTTTGTTATTGATATGATTGAGTTTTTTTGTAATCAAAGGGAATAGTGCTCCATTCCATGGATTGAAAATATGTCCCTGTGGTTTATTATGTATTTTATCTTTTGTCTATGGTATATTTTTCCATAGAGAAGTTCAACAATGCTTGTTTGCACAGCAGGGTCTAAGCACCATTCAAGCTCCCTCTCAGCTTGTCAGAGACCAGCTCTGTGCCTGTTCCGAGGGCACGTTGTGCATTTCAAGCAGGCTCTAAAGATGGAAAGTTACTCCCCAGTCCCTGAAGCTGCTTCAGGTTTTATTTCATGACCACAATGTACTTTTATTACCCTGTTTGCACACCAGATTTTCTAGGGAAGCTCTAGTATCATTTAACTTTATTTTTGTCAATAAAGATAGTTCGTTAAATGTTTTAAAATATGTAATTTAGTTTTCCAGTCTTTTCTTAATGAATTGTTGGATTTGCATACTGCTTGAAGATTGCAAATAAATACATTCATAGTTTTAGAAATTCTGGAGTTTTACATCTTGCTTGATAGATTTCATCATCAGGTAGGTTTTTATTCTCCCCTCAATGGGGGACTCGTGGGTATTTTAGTCCCCGAGTTCTTAAAACTGGAGACTCTTTGTTGATTTTATTCTGGAAGTATAATTTGGCAATGAATAAAATTCTTAGGTAATGGTTACTTCACAAAAATGTTAATAGTCAAGTATGTCTTCAGCTACCCAGAATAGGAAGTAGAACATAGAAGCACTTTTTATATCTTTTCTCAGTCACGTTCCACTCCTAACCCACAGAATTATCTATTATATTAAAATCTCTATCATTCCACAAATGTCCCTATGTTTGTGTAATACTATATATGTACATATTCTTTAACAATATAAAGTGTTATATTGTATGTTTTAAAACTCTCTCTGTATCATACCATCCTGTTTTTCTTCAGTTTGCTTTGTGTATTCAACATTATAACTGAAAATCATCCATGTTGATATTTAGAGCTCTGTCTGGTTCATTTCATTTCATTACATTTTATTTGTACTGTGGTAAAGGATTATATTGTCTGTCACTATTTATGAATTTTCTCTTGGTGGGAATAGATTTTTCCCCAGTTTGTCTATTTATATAGAGTACTGCGTACGAACATACTTATGCACATGTGTGTAGATCTCTCTAGGGCATATGCCTAGAGGTAGACTTGCCAGTTCTGTGGCATATCCATGTTCAACTTTATTAGTCACTACCAAAGTTCTTTCCAAGGCAGTATGTACACTCCCACAAGAAGAGTACATGAGTTCTTGTTCCTGCTTATTCATGTTGGCAGTCTCTGGCATTTTAATTTTTGCTAGTCTATTGAGTGTGAAATGATATCTCATTATGGTTTTAATTTGAATTTCCCTGATTACTTGTGAGATTGAATACTACTTTATGTGTATTTGCCTTTCGGGTTTTCTCTTCTGTGAGTTGCCTATTTATTTATTTTTGTGTATTTTTTCCATTGAGTGATTTACTTTCTTATTAATTTGAAGTTATTTGTATGTTCTGGATATTAATGAAAATGTATATTTCTAACCTTTGACTTGTAGTTTCATGAATATTTTTGATGTATCATGGCTTAAAATTTTTTAGTTATTTTCTTTCTGGTTTGTGACTAAGTCTTGTTTAAAAATTCTTTCCAACTTTGAGATCATTAGCTTATTCTCCCTTATTCTTTTCTAACAATTTCTAAGGGGTGTTTTTTTTTAAATTCGGTCCTTAGTCCTCCATGAATTGACTTAATGTGTATGTGTTTTTGTGCATTTTGGGGTATGTGTATATTTTCCTCAATTATACTTTTGTTTAGTGACAAACCTGGACTTAATTTTTTCAATAAAGTTTTTCTCTTCTCCTTGCTGTTCATCATTTGCAATGAATTTTGAGGTTAAGGAATGGAATCAAAACATCTCCATTTAAAAATATTAGCAAACTCTTAAATAATACTTATCAGTAGTGCTGCTCTAAATGCTACATAATATGAATTATACATATTAACTAATTTGACCTTCTCAACAACTATATAAAATCATTGTTTTCCTTTTACATTTGAGGAAACAGACACATAGAGAGGCTTGAATCTTGTCAGTTGAATTCCAGATAGAGTGTTCCTTAACCAGTACACTGTCCTGTCTCTGCAGAAATAAAAGGTTCAACATTTTTTAAAAAGGTTGCTTCATTTTCTATAGATTTCATGTTTTATGATGTTGTCTTGTGTTTTTCCTTTATTTTTTAATGGCATTTCACCAGGGTGTATCTAGATAGTGGTGCCTTCTAATACATAATCTGGTACTTGATTATTTCTTTTGATCTAAAGACTAAAGTCTTCCATCTGCTCAGGAAAAAAAAAAAAACTATTAATGTTTAATTATTGCTTCTGAATTATCTCTTTTGTCTCTCCTCTGGGAGTCTTATTTTAAATAGATGTGACTTCTAAAGTTGTCCTCTGTGCCTTGTCTTTTCTCCCAGAGTTTTTAATCTCTTTGTCCTTCCCGACTGGGAACCCAGTGGGTTTATCCCACTGGACTCTACTCTATCAATGTCCTTCCATATCCATTCTGTTGACCAGGTCTGCAACCCCAGGCAAGTTGTCCTGATCAGTTTCCCACCTATGGCTATTGGTCTAATTTCCACAGATGTAAAAATTCTGTTAAGACTTACAGAGTTCACCATTTGGATATAACCCCATTCCCCTTTCTTGTTTCTTGCAGCAAAATTTCTTTCACAGATAAACGTTTCTTCTGGTCATTTTCTTATCAAAGCCAGCGGCATTACATACTTCAGGAGCCCAGCCTCAGGCCTCTCTTTAGCTTTAATCTGCCTTCTGCTTGGGGACAGTTGTCCCTCGGTGCCGTCCCTATGACTTCTGGCTTCTGCAGAGATTTGGGAAGGGCATGGAGTTCTGACAGGAGGTCAAGGAAGCCTAGACAGCGACTGAGCCAGAATAAAATCTTTGTTACTTTCAGGAGGGTTGTCACTGGTGAAGGGAGGAAGGGGGCACTAGCAGAATCAGAGGTAGGGAATCATCCAAAGGCTGCTTTGCACCATTCGGTTTAGCAGGTAGTGGAAAGCTTGCTCTGAAGCTTGAAGCCACCCTTGTTCCTGGCTGTGGACTGAGTGTTTGTCTGTCTTATGATGTGGGAATGCTCATGCTAAATGTCCGGGGAGCTTCACAAAGCTCTTGCCTACCTCTGTCCAGAGCTCTGCTGGATATATAGTTATTTCTCTGGAATTTCAATTTGGTGAAAGTTTGTACTCTTTTGCCCTCCTTCTCTATAAATGACAGAGGGGCAGAGACTCAGGATAGTTACTGCAGGACAGAGAAAGGGAGAGGGGTCTTTGTATTATAGCTAGCAACTTTTATGATTTCCTTTCCTATCATCTGTATCATCAACCCGTGAGCTCTATTAATCACCAAGCAAAAGAAGGGGCACTGACGGACTCCCTTCTCTTCTGTCTACCTGCATGAGGCTTTGCTTTAACCAGTTCTTCCTTCCTTCATATCACCCTTGTTCATGCTAAACTTTGGAGGGTACAGAGAATGTAAATCATTCTAGACCTGACCTGGGGTCAGGAAGTCTGAATTGTCACTGATCTGACCATAGTGGTTCATGAAACGTCGTCCTTGGACCTAATTCATCATCAGCGTCACCTGGGAACTTTTTAGAAAGGGAAATAATCAAGCCTCACCTCTGATCTACTGAATTAGGAATTCTGGGGCTAGGACCCAGCAATCTGTGCACCATAAAGGAGAGTCTTGGTGCATGCCCAAGTTTGAGAACCATAGCTCAAACAAAAACTGAAACTGTCATCGTGCTTCCTCCACCTCAACCTCATGGGCAGCTTTCCCGGGAAGTGTCTTGAGAAATGCCTTTATAAAACACCAAGCCTCCATTGAGAGTTCAGTGCTCACTGCCTTTGAGAAGTCCCCAGAATTGGTTTTTGTGTAGCTTTTCATTTCATTTAACTCAACAGTTTCCAAACTGGTTTGACCAAAGAATGCTTTATTCCTGTCAAAAAAATGCTCTTGGTCCTGTGTCTTGACACCTCAGCATCTTTTCTTTTTTTTCCCACTCAAAACCTCAGTATTTCTGAGCTTCAACTTCTGTAAACTTGGGTATCACCAAGTGGAATTCTCCTGATCTAACATTTCCACTGTGTCCTGGCCACTGTCTCAGATGAGTCACAGCTGTGTTCATTCAGGCCACAAGAGTGAGGTGGTTAGGGTGAGAGTTATAGAAAGATTGTAGACTTTGAAGGTGGCTTGACCTGGTTGGATTCCAGGATCTACCACCAACTAGCTCTATGAACTTGGGAAAATGATCATTTTTCACAGGATTCTCATGAGGAGTAAATGAAGCCAGGTGTATACACTGGAAGGAGCATGAGATTTGGGGTCAGAAGACCTGGGTGCTAGAGCTCATCTACCAACTTTGACATTTTGATCTCAGTTTTTCCATCAAGAAAATGGGATAATAGTAATAACAAACAACTTACCACTCAGCATTGACTAATATTTTAAGTAAATCGTGTATGTCAAAGATCTTTGTAAACCCCAAAATGCTATAAAATGATAGCAATTATTAGGTCAAAAGAAAAAAGCTATGTTTGCAAAGGCTCTATCCCTCCATCTGGTGCATAGTAGGTGATCCGGAGGTTTCAGTTTTTTTCAAACAAGCATCACACCCAAGCACTAGAGCAATGCTTAGTCCTTAGGGACCTTATTCCAGCTGACAGATAAGAATGATTTGTAAGTAGAACAGGCACAGTTTTATGTTCCATCTTCCTCAGTATTGATTTGTTTATCAAAAATGTTATTTATGAGGAGCACAAAAATAAACCAGCCCAAATTCTGCAGGATGTATCACAAGTTCTGAATTAATGAGGATCAAATTTATGAGGGTTCTGAATTGTTCCTTCTTTTTCCTACTCCTCTATTAGCTTGTGGAGTGGGGTGAAGGGAAAGGGACAGGATTACAGAAGAAGGGACCCAGCCCTCCTGGGGCTGGCAGTGCACACTTCCACATACCCCTGACTGCCTCCTTCTTCTCCCGCTGGTGAAGATACATTTATCCAGGTAATAGAGTTCGGCTTTTGAGCTATCACATGACCTGGGATACAGGCAGAAGCCTCTTAGTTCAGCTCTAATAATTTTATTCTATAAAACGATGGATTGTGACCACAGTATTTTACAGCAAGAATGTTCCTCCTGGAAAGCTGTGTGCCCTGCGGAATGAGGTAATATATTCCAGAGGGGAGGGCATGAGGGAAACAGTAGCAAAATTCTCATGTTCCTGATACTCTAGGACATCAATTCTCAGAGTGCGGTCCCTGGCCCAGCAGCATCAGCATCACTGGGGGCCTTGATAGAAGTACAAACTCTTGAGGCCTATCCCAGATCTACTGAATCAGGAACTCTGGGAGTGGGGCCCAGCAATGTGTTTTAAGCTTTCCTGGCTGTTCTGATGCATGTTCAGGTTTGAGATCCGGGATAAGCAGGAAGGAACTAGAGCTAGACTCCATTCTCCAGAAGAACACGGGAGCCTAGAACACTGGAGCCTAGAACCCTGGAGCCTAGAACTCTGGAGTTAGTTTGTGCTGGGCACCTAAGAGGTGCTCATTGAACCCACCTGAATAAAATGAACTTAGATTGTTTTTCCACTTATACCAGGGCAGTGATTCTCTTTCTTGGCAACACATTAGAATCACCTAACAGCTGTTTAAAAATACCCCTGCCTACGCCCAAATGCTGCCCAGCTGAACCAGACTCTCTGGAGTAAAGTCTGGAGGGTGTGTGTTTTTAAAAACTCCTGAAAGGTTCCAGATTGCACCCAATGTTGTGATCTATGATCCAGAATGTGCCCCTCTAAGAAAAATTGTGGCATGAGTTGTCTTTGCATTAAACATTTCTATTAGACATTTATTTTACCTACTTATATTAGAAAAATTGCATATTTGTATAGAAAAGAATTCAAAAAATATAGTCAAGCTGAAAGAATAGAAGAAATAGCACTCAAATTTCAACTGTCCAAGTACTTGTTAGTAATTTGGTGTGCTTTCTTTCCATCTTTTTTTTTCTTTGTGTGCACTGGTTTGAATTGTTATAGCACTGTGATCCTGTTTAATGTATCATATTCTGTCCACTTTTAAACTTAACATTATAGCTCAAGTAGTTCTATGCATTGTTATAGCTATAAGTACAATTTTTAATACGCTCTTGTGGCAACATGAAATAAATGACTTTTCTCCATTTTCATATGTACATACTTCAGGATGGCATTTAGGGAGGCCTTTCTTTCTTTACAATGCCTGTATTTCAAGCATACTGTAAAATCCTATTTTGAATATCAGAAGTGGAACATTAGCTTCTTTCTCTTTGAATTTCTATCCTAGTCCTAAGTTGCTCTCCATCTTTTACTCCCCTCAAGCCCCCAGGTAGATGTCTGCCTTAGGTGACTGAGAGATAAGGTCCTACTGCAGAAGGTCAAGGAAGAAAAGCCTATGCAAAATTTCTCACTGCTTTATAACCACCATTCTACTTGTCAACCTCAGCTGATGTTGGATTTCTCTAAAGTCACAAAACTGTATATAGGCCCATAGGTGGTAGTATGATTGTTAAACATACACATACATGAAGCAGTTCCCTTCAGGCGCCCATATGTATATATGTTTTTTAATTTTAAAGATGAGGGGTACAATTCAGGGTTAGGTATGTAAGTGGTCATGATACAGGTGAAGTTTGGGCTGCCCATTGGTCCTCACTTTGCCTGGTTTGGGATCAGATACCCTTATTGGTATTAGGTACCCCCACCCCCGTCCTTGGCAGTGGCCCACTACTGCCAATCCCTTTCATGTAGTATTATGATAAATGTTCAAGGTGCACTTATGAGTGAGAACATGTGGTACTCAGATCTTTGTTTCTGTGATAGATCACTAAGTGGGATGGACTTTGGAAAGAAAGAAACAAATAAACAAGGCAAGAAAGAGAAAGAAGGAAGGTGAGACAAAGAAAAGGATGATGGAATAGACCAACATTCTGTACCCTGTGCTTAGTCAAAAATGCCAAAATTAAGCCATGTGTCTCTTTTACCTTCCTCTGCTTTCAATGTAATGTTCTCAGGACTTTGTTGCACAGTAATAGATATATGTATGTATGTATATATACATATATGTGTGTATATGTTTCAGTAATATATATTTTACATATATGATATCATATATAAATATATATTATATATAAATATTTATATTTGTATATATATGTATGTATTCCTGACTACTTCCATCTTCTGACTAGCTGCTTGAAAATAAGCACACCATCATTGCTGGGTGAGATGGAGTTGTGTTGTCTTCTGTGTTAGTGTCGTGGATGTGTCAGGTAATTCTGCCCCATCTTCTTGCAGGGCATTATGGGAAGGATGCTTACCGAAGTGGAGGACCAGATCTCCATAACTTCATCTCATCTGGATTTGTCACATTAGGAAGAGGACACACGAAGGGTACAGTGGAAACAATTTTTTACTAAAATACAGAGGTTGCCTAGGGAACCCCGATCTGAAATATGAAGATGGTGTGGAGGCCAGAGGCTTGTCTGGGACAGGAATAATTGGGGTGGTTCCATGGCATCTTGTCCTGGTAACATGCATGACTTCTGACAGTAGTGACCAAGAGGTCACAGGTGTGACTTTATAGGGCAGTAGACTTCCAAGAGACATCCATTCCACTCCACCTGTGGCAGGAAGCAAGACACAGATGCCGGTGGCTCCCTGTAAGAGGGGACCACAGGGATCACGGTGGGAAACACTGCCAATAGATGTGGCAGCATTTACAAAGTGTTTGTTCTCCTCTTGGCTATTATTCCTTTTCCTTTTGAAAATCACATTTTCTAAACGGATGTCAATGTTCTGTACTGTGGGTTTCTAAACCAGCGTGCATGTGGAGAGTTTCATCGTTCTAAGTGTGTCTCTGTAAACACTCTGTGATGTGGACACAAAGGTAGAGGTTATGCAGACCTTCAAGCCACAAGAAAAAAGCTAATCTAGAGTTTCTACTGAGCTGCTTTACGTCCTAGCTGACAGCTGGCAGAGCATCTGTGCAGGGAGTATGGACTCCTCCTCAATTCTGTCTTTTGTTTAAACAGAGTCCTACTAGTGTTGTGAGCATTCTGTCACATCAAGAGTAACTGGTTCCCCAACTCCTTTGATTACCTCCTAACACCTGTGTGCTGTTATAGACCAAATGTGAATTCTGTTGTAGGGATAGTATATCCCTGTCTTCCTCTGAGATATGTGCCTGTTTCAAGTGTGAGTAAACAAGGAACTTTGCAATATTTTCTTAACGTTTCATGCATCTACTTTTTAAATTCCCTATGTGATGTTTGTTCATCGTATAGAGAAAAAAAATCTGTATATGTGTATGTATTTTCTGTTGTGTCTATTTGTGTCTCAATAAAGTTTATTGAGGATACAGGTGGCATTTGTGGCTACTAAGAGTTGCAGAATCAAATTAAGACCAGCTGGCTCCAGAAGGGGAAATGGGCTGCACAGTTAATCACTGAAAGATACAATCCTAGTTACACTTGTCTCAACTCAAACCTGGGATCGCTGGTCCCCATGTCATTTGCTTTATGATCATTCTCCATTGCTGTGAAACAAATTACTCTCAAACTTAGTCTTTTAAAACAGTAATAAACATGTATTACTTCACATAGTTTCTGTGGGTTGGGAATTTTGGTGTTTTACTTAGACTTGGGGTCTCTCAGGTTGCTATCACAGTGTCAGGCATGGCTACATCATCTGAAGACTTGATGAGTTGGATCTGCTTTCAAGATGGCTCACTCCCAGGGTGCTGACTGATGTCAAGAGGCCTCAGTTCCTCCTCTTGATGTTCTCTCCATGGGTACCTGAGTGTCTTCACTGTATGGTGCCTAGAGTTCTTCAAGATGGGTGATCTGAGAAAGAGAAAGCCAGAAGCCACAGTCTCTTATGAGCAAGCCTATTGTTGCATACCATCCTTTTTGCAATATCCTTTAAGTTACATAAGTCAATCCTATTCCAGATGGAAGGTAATTACACAGGGCATGAATATCAGGGACTGAGGATCACTGGGGGCAATTTTGAGGTCAGCTACCACACACCTGCAACCCAAGGAGTCAAGGTTTAAATCTGGGTTTTTAAAAAACAGAACACAGCAACTCTTACCAAGCTTCTCTCCTGCAGTGGTTTCCCTCTTTCTCCTACTCTCCTATTCCTTGTAGGTGGTCCAACCTGAAACACCAAGCACTCCAACTAATAAAACTCTTTATATATACAACAAATATGTGGGTTTTGGTTCTGCCTTCCTTCATCAAATGTTTAATGAGACCTGCAGTGTGCTAAGCAATATTCAGAAGTTCTTTAAAAAAAAAAGAAAGAAAAAGAAGAGAAAAAATTAAAGCAGATCAGGTGAATTGCAGGGAGTTCGGTGGCAGGAAGCGGTATCCATTAGGTGAGAATTAAGCAGAGACGTGCATTCCAGGCAAAGGCAACAGGCCTGAAGTAGAAGCTTTTTTGTTGTGTCAAGAAGAAATAAGAAGGAGGCTAGCCTGAGTAATGCAGGATAGAAGAGGAGGAGAGTAGAAAGAAAGAGGATCCAAGCCATAGAGGAGCCAGATCATGCATCTATCCAATGGTGGACTTAAGGCCACTTTCTTTCTTTTTTTTTCATTTTTATTATTTTATTCTATTTTAAAGATGTGGGGTACAATTCAGGATTAGGTATGTAAGTGGTCATTGTACAGGTAAAGTTTGGTCCTCCCGTTGGTCCCCACTTTGCCTGGTTTGAGATCAGGTACCCTTACTGATGTTGTGTCCCACCCCCCAACCCTGGCAGTATCCTGCTACTACCAATCTCTTTCATGTAGTATTATGGTAAATGTTCAGGTCTGCTTATGAGTGAGAACATGTGGTAATCTGTTCTTTGTTTCTGTGATAGATCACTATCATAGAATCTAAATCCGTACAAGTTGCTGCAAAATCCATATGTTTGTCCCTCTTTTGTTTATATTTGTCCTGCTGCATGATATTCCATTTTGTGTATGTATCACTTTTTTTAACCCAGTCCAGTTTCGATGGGCAGCATAGTTGGTTCCATGTTTTTGCTATTGTGAATAGTGCTGCAATAAACATGTGTTTGCAGGTATCTTTTTTGTAGAACGATTTCAGTTCCTCTGGGTATATTCTCAATAGAGGGATTACTGGGTCGTATGGAAGGTCAATTTCTAGTTCTTTCAGAATCACCACACTGTCTTCCAAAGAGGTTGCACTAGTTTGCATTCCCACCAGCCATGTAGAAACCTTCCCTTTTCTTTGCATCCTCACCAGCATCTGTTGTTGTTTGTTTTATTAATGATGGCCATTCTTACTGGAGTTAGGTGGTATCTCAATTTGATTTTGATTTGCATTTCTCTGATGATTAGTGAGGCTGAGCACTTTTTCATGTGTCTCTTGGCTGCCCGTATATCTTCTTTTGAGAATGTCTATTCATGTCTTTTGTCCACTTTTTAATGGGACTGTTTGTTTTTTTCCTTTCAGCATGTTTGAGCTCCCTGTAGATCCTGGATGTTAGGTCATTGTCAGATACACAGTTGAAAATATTTTTTCCCATTCTGTGGGCTGTCTCCCCTTCTCGTGATGGTTTTTTTTGCTTTGTAGTAGCTTTGCAGTTTGATAAGGTCCCTCTTGTCTATCTTATCTCTTATGGCACAGACATCTGGGGTTTTGATCAGGAATTGATTTCCAGTTCCAATTTCCATAAGGGTGTCTCCTGCATTTTCTAAGGTTCTTACAGATTGAGACTTTAAGTTTAGGTCTTTGATCCATTTCAAGTTGGGTTTTTTTTGTGTATGGTGATAAGTAGGGGTCTTGCTTTAATCTTCTGCATGTGGTCAGCCAGTTTTCCCAGCACCATTTACTGAATAGGTTCTCCTCTCCCTAGTGGTTGTTGGTGAAGGCTTTGTCAAAGATTAGTGGGTTGAGAAATTGAGGTTTTACTTCCGGAATCTCCATTCTGTTCCATTGTTCCATATACCTATTCTTGAACCAATACCAGACTGTTATGATTATTGTAGCCATATAGTAAAGTTTAAAGTCTGGAAGTGTGATACCTCCCACTTTGTTTCTTTTGCTGAAAATTGTTTTGACTATTCGTGGTCATTTTTGTTTCGCTATGAATTTCTGTATTGGCATTTCCAAGTCTAAGAAGAATAATATTGTAATTTAATGGGCATTGCATTGAATCTGTAGGTTGCCTTTGGTAGGGTGGACATCTTAACAATGTTGATTCTTCCTATCTATGAGCATGGAATATTTTTCCATTTGTCTGAGCCTTCTTGGATTTCTTTAAGCAGTGCTTTATAGTTTTCATTGTAAAGGTCTTTCACTTCTCTGGTTAGGAAGATGCTGAGGTATTTCATTTTTTTTTTTTGTGGCGATTGTGAAAGGGATTGCACTTTTGACTTGGTTCTCTGCCTACTTGTTGTTGGTGTATAAGAATACAACTGTCTTTTGCACATTTGTTTTATACTCCAGGACTGCCAAAGTCCTTTATCATTGAAAGCCTCCATCATAGCCACATAAAGGTGATTCCTTTTAGTTGCTGTCACCTGGGCATCCAGGAGATTCTCCCTTGCCCATGCCTGTGGGGCTTTGCTGCATCTGATGCTTATTATCTCCCATCTTAATGCTTATTGTCTCCCATTTGATGCTTATTATCGCCCATCTTGCACTGTGGTTTCACCTGCCCCATCCTGTGCATGCATCACCTGTTCTCCTCATTTATGGTCCTTATCAGATTCTCCTCTCCATTCCTTCTGTCCAAGGCCTCTGATACCTTCTCTTTCCAGGAAAGTACCCTTTATCTATTTTCTTATTTATATAATAACTAAAGTTTCCTGAGCAAAGAGATGGTCTGAGGGTGGCAGGGGGGCTTTGGAAATAGATTTCCTCCTAATATCAGGGACTCTTTAGTCCCTTGGGGAGGGATCTCCACAGAGAGGGCAAGCTCCATCCTCTCTTTCTTCAGGGCAAACTAAGTTCACATATGAGTGGTAGCTATAAGCAAATGTAAATACTTCATGGGACCCATGCAAATACTCCGTGGAACAGAACTGCTCAAAGACATCTAACATGGGGCCATTCCCCATGGTGTGTGTTTAATTCTTCCTTTTCTTTTTCCATCTTTTACTTCAACTCCAGTTACTGGCTCCTGGCCTCTCTTCCTTTATTTATTTTTCCCCTTTTCCTACATTTCCCTTGGGCCTTCTTGAGGCAGCTGGCCATTACATAGCCCCACGATTACTTTCAAGATGAAAGAAGTAGCTAACATCTGCTTTACAAGGCAGTTCCATCGCCCTATTAACCCACACCAGTAAATTTAACATGCATTTCTAATCAGACTCTGATTAACCAAGACCCAGGTATTAATGGTCCCTGTTCTAAATGGCATTGGGAGTCTTCACTGGATGCTTGGTTGACATCAGTCCTGTCAGCCATTTTTGTAGGCTCCAGAGGTATCATGGAGATAGAAGTACACTCTAGCTTCAGGGAGGGCATCTCAACTTCAGACCGTTGGGACTGAGGATGCATATGCCTCTGTCTGCTTTGTAACAAGTTCCACAAGTGCATGGGTAATGGATATTCTTTTGTTAATGTGATTGGGAAGGGGAGACATTGGAAGAAATAGAATTCTGATTGTGGGGGTTTCATTTCCACCAAAGCCCTCTATTCTCTCTCCTGTTGGCACAACCCACATTTTAGCCAAGGCGGTCCCAGGATTATTGGCTCACTCCCCGAATGCATAGCCTTAGGCTCTATGGGCACCAGCATTAGTTCTGACACTCATTTTCAGGACTTTCTAACTGAGTAGAATGCTCTTTCCTTTTCTTGTAATTCTTACTTTTCTACTTACTGTCTCCTTCTTCTAAGGACCTACTTATTTATGTCTCCCCTTACCTGATTTCTTCCTTTGACCTCCTGCTCATTTATCTCTTAGATGGAAAACCTGAGAAAGTTGATGATCTGAATTCCATGAGTCTGGACCAAGTTCCTTCTAAAATCTTGTATCTGTTAAATAGACAAGATCATCCCAATACCCACATTGGAACCCAGAAGAGTCTTTAGGAAAGCAAAGAGTCCACCCCAGCCTCCACAATGAAAACCCAATGATGAATGCTTCTATTTGCTGAGCATTTACTATGTGCCAGTATTTTATATACATTGTCTTATTGTCACCTTTACAACAACTCTGTGGGAAGCTCTTGTTATCTCCATTTTAAGGGCAAAAAACTGAAACTCAAGACTGGTGAAAAAGCATGCCTAAAACAGTTTCAAATAGTCCTGTTTAATTTTGAGTCCAGGCCTAATTCTGAAGATCAGTCTCCTAATCACTGTGTTATCCTGCTTCTTGAAGATGGAAAGCGGCTGACGAAGTGTGTGGGTTGTGGCTCAGTGGGACCCACACCTGGTAGACACTCAATAAAATAAAATAAAAAGGACTCTTATTAGAGGCACACATTTCGCAAGACAGGAAGACACAAAAAGTAGATGAAGTAGGTGTTATAGCATTAGCACCAGATTAGCAGGAACTGTCCTTCCAGAAAGAAAGCTCGGTCCCTTCAGATATATGTTTAGAATCTGTGTAAATGAACACACCTATTCTACTTAGGCAGTTTGGTCAAAAACTCAGTCAGGCTGTTTGTTTGTTAATTTGTTTGTTTGAGTCTGGTTGAAAAAGCCAGAGGACTCTTTCAAGAAGCTCCCACATTTTACCACTGTCAATTTCAGTGATCTTCAGTAGGCTATCCCCGGTTACATCAAGCCTGGGTAGGGAGTTCTTGCAGCAGGTGTAGAGGTGGCCAATGTACATGTGCAGCTGTGGAGTGAATGTGACGTGTTTGTCCCTGAGGAGGTGGTTATGCTGGTGACTGCCTTTCCTCTTGACCATCTACTAGGTCCATTCTGCCATGCCAGGAGCCAGATACAGGGGCATGTGTATATGGGAGAAGGAGGAACAGAGGAAAAGGAAGAGGGAGAGAGAAAGATAAATCCCCAAAGTTTTTGATAAAGGTAGGAGCTAAACAGTGATTACTATAGAATGCAGACTCTATTGCCCATTTATCCATTTATTCTTGCATTAAATCACACTTACAGAGCACTGGCTGTATGCCAGGCACTGTTCTAGGCACTAAGGATACAACAAACAAAATTTTATGCTAGTGAGAGAAGATAAAAATAAATCAAGAAGTAGGTCTGATGGAGTTAAGAGTTGTGGAGCAAAATAAGGCAGGGAAATGGAGTGGGGGAACTTCAGTCTTCAAAGAGTGTCCAGAAGGCCTCAGGAAAAAAAAAAGTGACATTGAACAAAAACTGAAGGAGTTGAAAAGAATCCAGCCATCTGGATTCCTGGGGAAGTGTTTTCCAGGTGAGGGAACAGCCACATGTTGCCCATCTGGTTTGTATGGGGCCAGCAGTGAGGCTGGAGCAGAAGGAGACAGGACTGTGAGTAGCTGGAGGTATGATCAGAGAGGGGCTGGGATTTGACCCCACAGGGCCTTGTGTGGCATTTAAGAATCTGGCTTTCACTTTGGGTGAGATGGAAAAAGAAATGTTCTTGGGCTGAGGCATTAGGAAGGAGGAAGTCTGTGGAAGGACTAGGTTTAAGACAGAGATTGGGGATGCATATGAATGTAATCTGGCTTTATGTTAAATTTCAGATGCTTGTTAATCATTCAGGTTCAAATGCCAAGTTCAAGGTAAAGTTCTTGGCTAGGGATATGTGTGCAAGTTTCCAGTATGTAGGTGGGTCTTGAAGCTGGGAGACTGAATGAGATTAGCTAGGAAGTGAGTATTGTTTCTCAGGTATGCAGAGGTCCAAGAATGGAGCCATTAGGCACTCCAACAGAGAGAGGTTGACGGAGATGAGAAGGGACCTACAAAGGACACTAGTCAAAAGTTCACAGCCAGACAGCAAGAAAACCAGGGTGCTATGATGTCTTGGAAATCCAGTGGAAAAAAATAATTGTGTCCAAGGGAAGGCGTTAACAGCTGCTATAAGCTGTAGAGACAATCAGTGAGATGAAGTTTGAAAAGTGACTACCAGGTGTGACCCAATCCCATGGAGGTCACTGCTGAGCTTGGCAAGTACACTTTATGGGTGATGGGGGACCCATTTGTCCAGTGGATGCAAGAGAGAATGGATGATGTCTGGGATGTGTTTGTGCATACCCTGGCAAACAGAGTGGTAATAAGAGGAGGGTGCGTTATGCTGTCCCCTCTGTTTTGGTATATGTTGGAAATGTCTCATAATAAAAAAGTAATAAAATACTTTAAGAGAATGGAAGAAGAGGAATGGAGACTACAAGTACAGACAACACTTTAGAGTTTTAATATGAAGGAGACTAGAAAATGAGGGCAGTAGCTGGAAGGCAGTATGTTGTAAAGGGAGTTAAGCTTTGTTTTCTAATATGGTAGAAATTAATCTGTTTGTATGCTGATATAAATGATCCAGTAAAGAAGGGAAAATTGACTATGCAGAAGGAGATGTATTTCAGAAGTGATATCTTTGATAAGAAAGAACAGATGAAATCAACTGTCCAGCCTGCAGGATTGGCCTTGGCTAAGAGTGAAGACTACCAGAGTCACAGATGTAAGGGAAGGTATGTGGCTACAGGTGCAGGTAGGTGGGAGTACGTGATCATTGCTCAGTGAGACAGGAATCAAGGCATCAGCAATGAGTGAGGGTTAAGGTGACCAGTCATCCAATTTAGCACCAAATGTCCAGTGTCCTGGGAAATCCCGCAATCCCTGTACATGGGAGCAGTTGGTCACCCTACTGAAGGTGTGAGAGAAAACCCAGCTCATCTGGCTTCAAAGCATTTTTCACAATGACCTGCATAGCTCAGAGAAGTGGAATAGGGGTCCTGCTGTCTGGAGCTGACACCTGAACAGCCTCAAGGCCCTAGGAGGTGCTGGGACTGTTTCAAGGTCACCTGGGAAAAGGAGATAAGACCTGAATGCAAGAGGCTACTGCCCTGAGAGCACCTTTCCAAACCCCGCAGAAAGATCCTGAACAGATCCCTGTGCAAATGATGCTCCTGAGGATGAGGCTGGATATGGCCAGTCTTGCTGCCCAGCCAGACACTCTATGGGGTCTGAGGCAGAAAGGGAGGAGACAAAATGCTAAGAAGGGGTTAATGTGTTGGAGTGGGTGATAAGATCAAAGCAGAAAAGTAGCCATCCTGATGTTAGTCTCAGCAACAAGAGGAGTTGCACTGGTGGCCCCAGGCCATGCAAACCCACAGAATTGAGAAGAAGGAGCTATGGAACTAGAGAATTCCAGAGGCTGTGCCTATGGTATCTGCTGGATCTCTGACTCTCAAGAAGGAAACAAAGTCAAGCCTAGCTTATAACATTCAGATGTTGCACAGAGGTTAGGCAACGATGAGCCTGGGTCAGTGGTCTTACAAGAACAAGAGTGCAGGACAAGGGAAAACAAGGATAAGAGCCTTGGTTCATGGGATAGGTGGAAGATATGAGAGTACGAGATTTTTGAGATAGTGTGGCTTTGAGTAATGACAAGGGCCAAGGGATAACTGTGAGAGTGGGTGACTGATTGAAGCAGAAAAGTTGACCAAAGCCGAGGTCAGGAACCTCTTTCAGTTTCATCAGTTTCTGTGAGAATTATGGACATCCCACCCAGCACTGCCCTCTGGGGCTAGGGTCTCTGTTATCTTCCCTCAGCCCTTCCCACAGCCCCACTGCCAGACTCCCTGGGACCGTAATCACGGGCCCACTTGTCTAGGCACTCCCATGACCTTGTGTGATACAAGATTGAAATTAGGTCTTCTGTCCTAGAAAAGACAGGATGAATGTGGATGCGTGGGCCTCCACAGAACTGCAGGCTGCCACCCCCACACTAGGATTTGGGCAAGAGCCCTCAGATCATCAGTGGATTGTGGCAAGGAGACATCTGAGCCTTTTGACTAAAGGAATCCAGCCTAGATATTTTCACAATCTAGGGAGCCAAGGGAGTGAGTGGGTTTGACTATAGCAAGGTGTTTGAAGGCTGGACTCCAGATAAAGTACAGAGCTCAGAAGGCGTCCAGTCTCCATAGCAACAGTGAGCCTGGAAGTACAGGCTTGCCTGAGAATGGCCTCTGTGAAGCCAGTACCACCTGGGAGCTTTCTTTCCTGTACTTTAGAGGTGAGGGGGAGGCGGGAAGGAGTGGGAGCCGAGCAAGGAAGAACACACAGGTCTGGGCTGAGGGCACCAAAGATCTAAGCTAACTATTGGTCATTCTGATCTGCACACATGGGAAGCACCCCTGTTTACTCCATGCTCGTTCACTCCTGATTAACAGCTGTCATAGACTCTGTGAGTTCAGTTTTATTCAATGGTGTTTCCCATGACTCTGGCCAGCACACATAGACTGTTCCCAAGTTTTCCCCTCAGGAAAATATGGGGCATCAGTGTGATTCCATATTTTGTTAGAATTGAGTCAACCTTATACGGTGGTTAAGTGGTAAAAACTGACAGAATCAGAAGCAAATCTGGGTCCGCATAAATGGTGAAACTCAACCTCACCCAATGAATCCACTTTTCAGCATAACTGCTGTTCAAACTTTTTTTTTTTTTAACTTGGGGTCTCACTGTCACCCAGACTGGATTGCAATGGCATGATCACAACGATCACAATTCATGACAGTCTCGACCTCCTGGACTCTGGTGATCCTTACAATTCAACATCCCAGGTAGCTGGGACTACAGGCACACACCACCACGATAGGCTAATTCTTTTTCTTTTTTCTTTCTTTCTTTTTCTTTTTTGTAGAGACAAAGTTTTACTATGTTGCCCAGGCTGGTCTCAAACTCCTGGACTCAAGCAATTTGCCTGCCCCAGCCTCCCAAAGTGCTGGGATTACTTGCATGAGCCACTACACCCAGCCTCAAACAACATTTTTTAAAAAGATAAAAGAAAACCTGAAGCAATCCCTGAGGGTTTTTCAGTTGGTTACTTCTGATTGCAAGCTCAGCCATTTTGCTTATGGGTAACTATTCCCATGTGGGCCTTGGTAACAAGAATAATCAATCAGGCCTAGGACTTTGTCTCCACCTAGATTAGATGCAGTTAAACCAGGCAGATCAATCTGCACAGTGTCCTCGGCCCATTTCTCAAGTCACAGTTTTAAGTTAGCACCATCACCAGAAGACCCAAGAGAAGCAGCATGCCTAGCACTGGGGAAGACAGTCTACAAGCTGACTGAGGAAATGAGTTTCGTCCTTTTTTGGCTCACCTCATTCCTAAGAGAGGGCTTGGTTGGGGTGTTGGGTTGAAATGGTATATGGACAGGTGTCTCCATGTGGCATCTGAGCTGTCACCCAACTCACACTACCTTAGCAAATGGTGTCACAGAGCAAAATTCCCATCCACCAGGCCATATGCTGAGTCCTGGACCAGATATGTCCCAGTTTAATGCTTGTTTGTAGGCCTGCTACCATTGGCCCATGTAGATGCCAGCCCAAGCCACTGGATCAATCTGCTGGGCTGAAGTAAGAAGAGGAGAGATAGTAATGGGCAAAGAAGGAGTATCAGATTCACAGCTTGCTTTGGAGAGTTTCAACTTTTACCCATAGGTCATATGTATGTTGTCTTCAAAAGAGAAGTAACTCGAGTACAGCTAAATCTTCTGTGGTTTCCAGCAGGGGATCAAGAGAAAGACGTTTTGGACCCTTGGGATAATAAATGCATCTTCCTCAGCTTCCATCTACCTGTCTTTCCGTCTGTCAGGCATGAGGGGAGGCTCACAGGAAGCTCACAGTGCTTTCTTTAACTTCTCTTTGGGAGATAACAGAGGGTTAAGTTCTCTGTTTTCCCAGAGTCTGGCTTGCTCAGTTAGTGGTCTAGCTGCTCTGGGCTGCTCCTCTTCTTGTTTTTCAATCCCTTGCATGTACCAGATCTGAACTTTCTCTTGCCATTATCCTTGGACCAATTTGGCCTCAGGAGCAGATTTCTGGCCAGTACAGTCTCTCTTCCTGGCACTGGTCTTGGCCCTGACTGATCATCCAACTTGGGAATATCCCCTTCCCAGGAGCCAGCCCTTGGCATTTACTTCCTTCATTCTCTACTTCTCACTGCCAAGAGTCTCACAGACCCTGATGGCTAATCTGTGAGCTAAGTCAAATCCCAGAAGGCGGCAGGAATGGCTTCTTAATCAACAGTTGTCAGGATTTCATGGTGGCCTAGAAGTAGAGCAGAATACTGGTATTCTCAGGACATCACTATCTGGAATATGACTATGTTATTCTGTGACTCTACTTCTATGCAGACTATTAACATGGCAGAATAAAGAAATTCTAGCTCCTTCTTCCTGGAGGCATGACCTTAGCCTCAGCCTTACTCTCTTCCAAATAGTTATATAAATTTCCCTCATTAGATGAATATGGAAGAAGAAAACTGGTGAAAAGAAGAGAGTCAGTGGTGTCAGACATGCTCAACTCCTGCCTCCACTCCTTGTTAACTGTGTGGCCTCAACCTCTATGACATTCATTTATAAAATCAGATAATAGTACCACCTACCTCTCAGGCCTATTGTGGAGCTTATAGGAGAAACACATGCACTAGAGCACTGAGCACTCAAGCAATTGTAGCTCTCCATATTTTTTGAGCTTGAGAGTCCTGTAGAAGCTTACCACTCCAAGGATGATACTAAGACCAGCCGCTTGGGCTTCACATGGGAGCTAGTTAGAAATGCAGACTGTTAGGGCCTACCCCAAACCTATTGAGTTAGAATCATCATTTTAACAAAATCTCCAGGTAATTAATATGCCCATTAAAATTTGAGAAGCACTGACATAAAATAATGTTTTTATTTGAGTGGAACCCACTTAGTGGTCTTCACAATCACTTCCATTTCTGAGACTCATTTGCCATGAAGTTTCATTTCATACCCTACATGTTGGAAGCCAAGTTGATCCATAGCTAAGGAGGAAAATAATTTGAAGAGGAATGCTTGAACTCTTAGGACTCCACTGACCTGTCCTAGATGGGGAGCCAAAAATGGCAAAACAAACATGCACATTTGTCCATTTCAGTGAAACTCCAGTATCACCTGGGCAAAGGTGAGTAAGACAGTACCTGCCTTAAGAGGACACTATAATTCCTGTCAAGTAAATGGGAAGTGCTTTAAGTAGACCCCGAGTTCAGTGGAGGGAACTAAAGGGTGAAATATGGGACTAAAGGGGGAAAACATTGTCTGTAAATGGAGAGATCCTGAATGGCCTTCCAAGGGAGATGAATTGAGATGATCCCTGCAGGGCAGAAAGAACATGCCAAACCAAGAGTGGGCAAGGTAGGTTTTTCAGATGGAGAAGCCTCCTGAACCTCCTGAACAAAGACATGAACATGGAAATACCAGTGTGATGGGGCCATGAGTCCCCTGTAAGAGAGTAGTAGAAAAGTGATGAGGCCACAGGACACCTATATGGGGGTAGCAGAACGTGATGGGGCTTAAGTCACCTATAGGGGGACAGCAGGAAAGTGATGGGGTAATAAGTCACCTATAAGGGGTAGTGGGAAAGTGATGAGGCAATAAGTCACCTGCAGGGGGGAATAGCAGGAAAAGTGATGGGGCTTACGTCAGTGATAGGTGGGCAGTGGGAGAGTGATGGGGCAATGAGTTACCTGTAGGGAGGTAGTGGGAAGGCGATAGTGCTTAAGTCACCTGTCAGGGGGCAACGGGAAAGTGATGGGGCCATTAACCACTGGTAAAGGGGTAACAGGAAAGTGATGGGGCAATAAGTTACCTGTAGGGGGGCAGCAGGAAAGTGATGGGGCAAAAAAATCACTTGTGGGGGGAGCAGCAAAAAAGTGATGGGGCAATAAGTCACCTGTATGAGGACAGCGGGAAAGTGATGGGGCAGTAAGTCACCTGTAGAATGGCAGTGGGAAAGCAGTGGGGCCATAGGATACCTACGGGAGGCAGCAGGAAACAGAGCTAGAAAAGTGGGTTGGAGGCATTGTCCCGAATCCTCCTATGCACAAAAAGTATGGGCTGAGTTTAAAATTCTAATTAGTTACCACTACTCATACCTGCCTTCTTCTTGCTAATCCTGTTTTTAAGAACAGAACTAAGGGGCCAAAGACACACAAAACCATTGTGTGTGGCTGACTCTATGGGCAGAGATGGACATAGCAAAATGATTTTCAACTTACTGGTCTCTAATTTTCCCAAAATGAGGGTCCTCCTTTGCATGAATTGTGGCATGACTCAGACTGCAGCACTGAAAGCAGTGTGGTGGGCTCATGGATTCAGTTGTTCCTGGATACTCAACCTGACCCCAGTTGTGGGTCAGACCTCATTTTTCTTATGTAAATCAGAACATCCAGGATTGATAAGACCCTTTATTGTCTAACATTTTGGGATAGTTTCAGGACAAGATTCTTCCTACACATAGATCTACTGATAGAATAAGGCAGGGAGCTTTTCTCTCAGTGGAGGCCTTTGAGTTTGACCACCCCATGTGTTCCAAGAGTGGCCTATTACTCTGCCCACACCCCAAGGTACCTGAGGGAAAAACCTCCCAATATAAGCATAGTGCTGAAGGCGGGGGGGACCCTTTTCTGAGGATAACAGCAGCTTGTTTGTAGTTCATACCTGAAGGCCCTTCTACCAGCAATTTATAAATATGCAGTGTGGGTTCAGAGGGGCCAGAGCTTATAAAGTATTCATTCCTTGAATAGGATTGATGTCAGATTCTTGTTCTCGTCATCCTCTTCCCAGTGAATCATTTTACTTTGCCCTGGGGGAGAAATTCTGGAGGAGTGTAATGATTTTGTGATTTTTTACTAAGAGCAATTGAACAGAGATGCCTGAACCCTCAATCCATTCCACTGAAATGGATGGTGCCATGACACAGACATTAGCTGTTATGCTAAAACTTATGTTGAAGTTTGACCTCCCGATGTGGATATTTAGGGAAATGGAGCCTAGTGGAAGGTGTTTAGGTCATGAGAGAGGATTCTTCATGAACAGATTAATATCCTCTTGTGGGCTTGTGTTCTTTCTCTCATGGGATTGGATTAGTTACCTAAGAGCAGGATATTATAAAAGCAAGTTTGGCCTCCTAGATGCTTTCTTACTTCCTCTGTTACCATGTGATCTCTGTACACACCTACATCCCCTTCTGCTTTCTTTCATAAGAAGAAGCAGCATGAAGCTCTAACCAGATACAGATGCCCAATCTTGAACTTACCAGCCACCAGAATCATGAGACAAATAAACCTCTTTTCCTGAGAAATTATCTATCCTCAGGTATTTTTGTATAGCAACACACAATGGACTAAGACACCAGCTCTGCTCAGTTTGGAGTGTGGCAGATTAGACAAAAGGTTATGCTCATGCAGATGAAGACATGAATTCCAAAGTGAGAAAGTAAGGGGTAGCCAAAAATGTGAATAACTGGGCAATAAGGGGGTGCAACCTTAAGCCAGAACCCACAGAAAAAGCACCACATTGCTGGGGGTGAAAGTGGCAGGGTCTTTGGCAGCATCAGGCAAAAGCAGGGGTGCCAGTGATCAGATGAGTAGAATAAGCAGTTTTCTTTTTGTTTGTATGTGAGTTGAAGAGATCTGGGAAGGCCTTTTGTTCTTGAGTATTTGCCACTCAGTCCATTGTTCTGCCTGAATGCTGTCATCTTTGTCTTTTCCTCGGACATGAGACATGTCTAGTCTTCAGAAGACCTTATTCAAGAAGACATCTCTGAATATATTGAGGTAGATCATTGTATGTGGTTGCATGGTTGTATATTGGGAAGGTAGCCCAGGGTGCACTGGCCCCTTTTTCCCAATCTCCTTTCTCTCTAATGTATCCCACCTTGGTAAATGGCACCACTAGTAACTCAGTTGCTCAAGCAGAACCCTGCACACTGCCTACTATCCTTGTTGCCTTTATCTCCCTCATTACCCACATCCAAGTCCATTGCCATTCCATTCCATTGTCTTAAACTTGCACATTCTTTGCCCCCTTCTAAGCCAGCATTCCAGTCTATTCCTCCCTTGTTTCTCATCCACACAACTTGCAAAGATCTCCAACATGGAGCTCCATTTTTTGCCCCCACCACATCCTGTCCTCTACTGAGCAGCCAGAATGATCTAACTCTTCCTAACCTGATTTAACCTGACTTATTCCAATTTACTTTCCTAATCCAAAGCTCAGATATATCGTGATTACATATTTTATAAAACTTCAAAGGCTCTCTATTGGAACCAGACTCTTAAACATTAATTCTACCTCTTTGGATCAGTGCTTACCCACTATAAAAACACTGACTGAGTTCAAAACTCTGAAGTGGCAATGTGCACATACTTCTGTTTCTCTGTTCCTTGGTTGATGACATGACTTGGGAACAAAGCGACAAAGTAAACAAAACCCTGCACCTGCAAGGCCCTGCTTACCACTCAAGCACCTACTATACTGCTCTCCTTCTCTCTCAGTGAACACTAACCAAATTGGCTTCCTTTCTGCTCTTCCCTTTTCAGGACTTCTGCACAGGCTGTTCTTTCTCTCTGTGTTCTCCTTTGGTCCTTATTGGACCAGTAAACTCATTGTTCAGATATCTGCTTGATTTTTTCAGTTTTCAAATAAATATTCCTTGGCTCTCAAATGGAAATCAGATCTTCCTGTATGTTTTCTAACTGCACCCTTAATATTTCCTTTGTCATACTCTTCAAAAATTATTTTTAACGTGTCTGAAGTCCTGCCAAATGTATTTCTTTCCACTAACTGTGTGAACAAGGACCATATCTGGGGATGTTTGCCACTGTGTTCCCTGTGGATAGCAAAGTGCATGGCACATAGTTGATGCTCAGTGGATATTTATGAATGAATGAGTGGATGGATGGATGGATGGATGGATGGATGGATGGATGGATGGATGGATGGTTAGATGGATTGAAACAACTCTAAACCAGGAGTCAAGAGACCTGAGAATTTGTTGCAGGTGAATATGATCTTAGAAAAATTGCTGTGTCTTTCTGGGTCTGTGCCTCCCTACTAGTACATTTTTTACAAGATGTGTTCCATTCCTAATGTTTCAGGACTTTTGCATCTGTGCTGAGACACAAGGGCAATGGTGCTGTAGGCAGTTTCCAGTGTCCTGTCTGCAGTCATCTTCAGAGCTGTTTCCCACCCCCTTACATCTCTGTGAAAATTGATGCCCCTTTATTTGAGATTTTATGTATGCTTTATGAAGCCTTTACAATCATACACATTTTTTAAAACAAAATTCCACATGCTTTTAAAAACTTAATATCGACTGGAGATCATTTGATATCTGCACATACAGCTGTAGCTCAGTATTCCTTCCACCATGGCTGCTTAATAGTTTATTTTATTGTGCCATCATTTGCATATCGAGTATTATGCCACAACTTTCTTTCTACTGACTTTTTTAAATGTTTTTATTTAGAAATAATTTCAGAGGTATATGAAAGTTTAAAAAGTGCCAATAATTTTTCAAATGTTAACATCTTATCACACTTGCTTCATCATTCTTTTTGTCTTCACCTATCTTTGTTTCTATCTCTCTGTCTCTGTCTCTATATATACAAACATACTCATGCATATGTTATATATACATATATTTCTTTTTTTTGCTGTTAACTAAATGAAACACTTCTTATTTATTTTCTAATTTTTATTATTTTTATTTTTTATAATCAATATTTTTTATTATGATATTGTGGGGTTCAGATATTGTTAAGGGTTAGGTATACAAATATGCTTCGTTCAGGCACCCTTGTTGATAAGAGGTGTCTCCCCGTCCCCAGACAGATATTTACTACCGTTAATCCCATCTCCTTTCCCCTCCCCCACCATAGTTTCCCACCACTGTAGTCATTTTCTTATAGTATTACGTTGGATGTTCAAGGTCCACTATATGAGTGAGAACATGTAATACTCAGATCTTGTGAGAGGTCACTCAGTATTATAGACTCTAGTTTCATCCAGGTTGCTGTGAAATTCATGACTTGTTCTTTTTTATGACTGCGTAGTATTCCATCGTGTATATGTACCACATTTTTTTAATTCAGTGCTCTTTTGATGGACAGCATGGTTGCTTCCAGGTTCTTGCTATTGTGAACAATGCTGCAATAAACATACGTGTGCAGGTATCTTTTTGATAGAGTGATTTGAGTTCTTTAGGGTATATTCCCAGTAGGGGGATTGCGGGGTCATATGGGAGGTCGATATTTAGAGCTTTTAGGAATCGCCATACTGTTTTCCACAGAGGTTGCACTAGTTTTCATTCCCACCAACAGTGTAGAAGTGTTCCCTTTTCACCACACCATCTCCAGCAACTGTTATTTTTTGAGTTATTGATACTTGCCATTCAGACCATAAGAGAGAAGATAGACAAATGGGACCTCATTAAACTGACAAGTTTCTGCAAAGCCAAAGAAACCATTAAGAGAGCAGGGAGACAGCCTACAGACTGGAAGAAAGTATTTGCCAACTCCAGGTCTGACAAAGGCTTAACATCTTGGATCTACAAGGAACTCAAACATGCTGAAAAGAAACAAATAAACAACCCCATTATAAAATGGGCAAAAGATATGAACAGACACTTCTCAAAGGAAGACATCCGAGCAGCCAACAGACACATGAAGAAATGTTTAACCTCACTAATCATCAGGGAGATGCAAATCAAAACCATACTGAGATGCCACCTAACTCCAGTCAGAATGGCAATTATCAATAACTCAAAACATATATATATATATTTCTAAATATATATTTATCATTTATTTTTCTGAGTTGTTTGAGAGTAAGTTGCAGATATCATGATCCTTTACTTCTAAATACTGAAGTGTGTATTTCCTAAACTCAAGGACATTATCTTATACAGATACAGTATAATTATCAAAATCAGAAAAAATAACATTGATACAATACCAGTACCTAATCTACAGCTTATATTGTAATGTGCCTCTAATGCATCACTGCTATTTGTAAATAGGGTTTATCCACCATTATGCCCTCTGTTTATGTTTGAGTATATGAAGACTATTGATTTCTGGGTGTTTGTTTTACATCATGCTACCTTAGTGATTTATTTTACTATGTGTGCTATATTTTATTAGTAGTATTCAAGGTACACTCTCATAATATATGGAAATAGAGACAGTTTTACTTCCTTACTCTATGCTTCTCTCTTGTCTGATTGCATTGGCTTAATACCACTAGTACAAAGTTGAATAGTACTGGAGAGAAAGGGCACCTTTACTTTGTGTCTGATGTTAGTGGAAATGCCTCCAGGGCATTCCCATAACAAATAAACAGAGATGATCTATCAATATATAGATAGATAATAGATAGATTCAGATTGATTCTGTTTTAATTATCCCTCAATTCCTATATACTTGAGAGTTTTTTAATTAATTGAGAATGGGTATTGAATTTTGTGAAAAGCTTTTTCAGTATCTATGAAGATAATCATAGACTTTTCCCTTAGATCTATTAACATGGAATATAATACTAATGGATTTTCTAATATTGAATTAATCTTGCCTTCCTGAAATAAATCCCACTTGGTCACGTTGTTTTATTTTCTTAATATGGTATTGAATATTGTTTCTTAATATTTCACTTAGCATTTTTATATCAACATTAATGATGCTGGTCTGTAGTTTCTCTCTTGCACTGTTTTTATCACATTTAATTTTCTAGCAACTGTTGATTGAGAGGCCATCTTCTCCATGGCATAGAGAAGCCATTAGTACCACCCTTTGGGAATTGACTTAGCTCCATAGCTTAGCTTTCAGGGTCTGTGACACTTTTGGCAGTGAACAGGGGAGAATGAGGGAAGCAAATGCCAAGGGCTGGCTCCTGGGAAGGGGAGACTCCCAACTTGAATGACCAATCAGTGCCAGGAAATCAGGAATTCCCCTTAAATTTCAATGCTCTGGAACCATATGTAAAACATCGAGTTTATCTGATCTTTGAAGGTTAGAAACAATTCTTTTATGAAAGCATCAGGACCTAGTGATTTAGAAGGGGACAGTGGTAAGTTTGTTAATAACTTTTTACAAGATGTGCATTTTTTGCTATTTATTTTTTAAAATTTTGTATCTAGGTAGATTTTAATGTGTACTTCTAGTAGTTACCTTTATACTTAACTTCTTAAATACTACTTAGTTTCAAGCATTTGTATTTAGCCTTTTTCATCTGGTCAATCAGTTTTTATTGATTTTCTTAACGTACACTTTCTTCCTATACAATAATCTATATAATTATTTTACCTTTTTTCCTTTTTGCCTCCTTTCTCATTTCATTTTTAAGTTGCATTGTAAGCATCCAATTCATAGACTAGTTGTTTGCTTTCTTACCCATTTGTGTTTCATTTATATAAAAATACACACACACACACACACACACACACACATTCTTTACCTTTATTTTTTCTCTGAAGTTTGTCCTGCCATCTCTTGGCTGATGAAGTTCATCTTTCCAGTAGATTGCTCAAGGGTTCATGGATGCATAATTACCTAATTTCTTATATTTTGAGACTGTTGTTTTATACACTGGACACTTGAAGGAAAGTTTGCCTGGTTATAAAATTCTGGTTCACCCTTTCTTCCCTGAGTTTTTTAAAATATGCTGCTCCATTGTTGCCTTGCTTTGTATGTTTTTTTAAAAGAGAAGTTTGATGACAGTTTAATTCTTCTGATCCTGTAAGTTATTTGATCTTTTCATTTAAAAGCCTTGATAACTTTTTCTTTATCTTTGAAGTCTGTTAGCTTTACTAGAACATCAGAGTTGATGATTCTGAGTACGTTTTCCAGGTATCCATTATGATCTTTTGATATATACCTTAGTGTCATATCTGAGGGAGATTAGAGTCCCCCTTAGACATCTTATACCTTAGTCTCCATTTTGTCTTTTTCTTTCATATCTTCCTTGAATTCGGTGAATTGTCTTTAAAATTTTGTCCCTTATTTCTGCCATTTAAAAAAAGTTTTGAATTAGCATTTCCAGGTTTTTTAAATAACTACAAGTTTGTCTTTATGGTTATTTAATTCATTTTAAAGTGTTGTGTTGGTTTTCTTCTGCTTTCTAGTTATTTTTGTGTAGGATTGAGAGAAAATTGTCTTCAGTAGAGATATTTGGATTTTCATTTTATATCTTTAACCATAGATTTGTATATGTTTATCCATAGTTCTATTACTTTTAAAATTTTCAGTATATAATGTTTCTATTTTAACAGTAGCCTTTTCTATTAGTACAGAAGGTAAACTTTCACTAATGGTGATGATGATGATGATGACGATGATGTCATGTGTCATCTGATTTTTTGTTTTACGGGACCCCACTACTCCCTACCCCTGTGCTCTTTCTTCACTTACTGAACAATCTCCAAAGTGCTTCTCTCCCTTTCATTTTACTTTCTTCTCATCTGGAGACTGTTACTTTGAATTGCAAGACGTCAAAACCTCTGTCATACCAGGATACTTTTTCATTGTTTTCATACTTTGGATTAACTTACTCATTTCAATAGTAGCTTTGATTATTCTTAGACCTGCTGTTATTTCCACTCTTCTCTCTTCCACATGGTTATTTTTTTCCAGACTACCTTGTTCACCACAAGGCTTGTAGTAGAAGTGGAAAGCTAACTTGCTGGGATTTGCTATTTTTTTCTCTTTTTTTATTAAAAGTAATTTAAAATCTGGAAATTTTCTGTTTTCCAATTATGCTGAGCACACAGCTAGAAATAACAGAGGGAATTAAGGCCAGGGCTGTCTCATTATAATGTTTTGATTGTATTATACAACAGAAAGATAGAGTAGGAAAAGTGGAATTCTGGTCTATAGATGAAGCTACAAAAGCGAAGCAAAATCTTCCTGGTTCACATAAGACAGTGCCTGGTCTTATATGAAATGCAGTAGCTACTCCCTGCATTTGCCACTAAGTGTGGAATACCCTAACTAGTGATTAATTGTTCTAACTGGATGTAGGACTTGATGTTATTGGCAAGTATGGACTTATACAACAATCCCATTCCCCATTTTCCTAGAGTAGCTGTTGCAGGAGCACTGTAATCAGAAAAATGTTTATGGAAATGTTGAGCCATTCAGAAGGCAAGAGATGCTAGAAAATGATGATGCAACTCTTGTCAAAAAACTAGATAAAGTAAACTCCACTGTCAAAGATCCCTGATAAAAATTAAATCTCCATATTCAAGGACTTTTTCTTGGTCTTCATTCTCCTTGTTAATTTTTTTCTCCAGAATTTGATACTGGATACTAAGTACTTCCCACTCTTACTTGAAAGTCATTTCTCATGATGCTAGATTACAGTTTCTTTTTTTCCCATGCCTTACCTCCTTTTCTGCATATAGTTTCCTTTCAGCAGTTCACAAATAAGCACATTTTCTCAAGCTCTGTGTTAAAACTCTGCTATTCTTTTTCTTAAAATGCTTCCTTAGAGAATATGCTTATATACATGACTCTTGATAATTTCTCTCAACCTTGATCTTTTTTGCTGAATTCCACTAATAAAACCTTGTAGCAGAGAAATGGCATTGGGACTGGGAAAGAGAGCAACCTTCCTGCATTTTCTATTCTTCAACCTCAGCATCTTCTAAGGTGAATCTGCATCTTTCCTTCAAAACTAACTTCTTTTTAAATTAAAATGCATTTATATCATTTGTCTCTAGTAGCCCTAGGTAGAAGCATGAACATCATTTTTGCTTGATTCTTTTGATACATACTTCTTGCCCCCCATTCTTGTTCTACTGATTTCCCATCAATACTTCTTTTGGCTCTTTTACATCTGTGTACTCCCCCAATGCAAGCTTTCATCAACTAGTTTCCAATTTAATTTAATAGCTGCCAAACTGAAACCCTTGCCCCCATCCTGTCTGCTCTGTCCCTTCCCACACCACTTTCATCAAATCATACTTCTCCTCAGAATCCTAGAGTGGCTTCCATTTCTTGTATTTCTTCCATTACCTAAGCATTCAAATCCCTACACCTTCCCACTCATTCTGATTGCCCTTCTACTCAGTTCAAACCTTATGTGGGTTGCCTGTCTAGTATACGTAACCTTTCACTGAATGTGCAATATTTTTTCTGCACCCATGAAGCCTAAAATGTTTGGTTTCCTACTTTCGAACTTAATTTAAATCTTACTCATACTTTATGTTTCTATACAAGTCTTGCTTTTTTCTATGTACTTTACCCTCCAAGGGTTTTTTCTACACCTGAGTCCTAGAAGAGTTATTGCTAAGTTACACCAGTCTTTAAACTGTTACCTTGTAATGTTGTTTAATTATTTGTGCATACCTGTCATGTGCTTCTGGTAGGATTGTTAGTGTCTGACTAGACTAGATTTAGGAAACTGATATGGAGCAAAGAGACTAGGTCTTACCTGGAAACGTTTGTACCCAACACTTATTTATATCATTGGCTTCTTCCTACAATCTGACACTTCGCCTCATCCCAGACATTTAAATATTTAATTCTAACCTTCTAAGGAGCCTTTGTAACTTTCTGAGAAGAGTTCAGAATAGGTCATCTTAAACTCAATTTTGTATAATGGGATTCTATAGTCATCAAACTAATAGGCTATGTGGCACTAAGAGCAATTAAAAATTTGGTGACTGGATGCCAACAAATATTTTTTGCTCACACAAAGTTTATATTTGCTCACACAAATATTTTTTGCTTACACAAATATTTTTTGCTTACACAAATATTTTTTGCTTACACAAATATTTTTTGCTCACCAAAACTACCATAAAATTTACTGTCCTTTACAGCAAATGTCCTCTATGTGGTACCTCAGAAATTTAGAATGACACAGCGCTTCCACCATCCTGTAAATGCACCAGAATATGAAGCTTCCTTTGTTGGCATGATAGAGGAAGAAGAAAACTGGATATTGGCTCCTGAAATGACACATCATGCTCACTCACATGTCAGTGACTAAAGCAAGTCACATGGCCTTGTGTCACATTAAGACGGTGATGAAACATATTCTTCCAAGAAGTGTGATCTTCCCACTTCTCCAGAAGGAGGGGAAAATGGATATAATGGTGAACTCTAGTGATATTTACCACAGCTTGGGAATCAAATACTCAGTTCACTCTCTTTTCTGTATACAAAATACACTCAGTCTTTCTCCAAGGGATGCAACTCCAAATGCCCAAATGCCATGGCACTGACTGTAGTAGTCTCTACATCAAACCTATAAGAGACTCTTCTTAATCTTTCTACAGATCTATAAACTATAAACCTATTAACTAAAAAATCATGCTTTCCTCCACACACTACCACTGCGGTAGAATAGGAAGAGGGAAATCACAACAAGCACTTCCATTCATAAAAGAAAGGAGAGGCACTCAGCAAGCAGTGGACCTTAGCAATTTTGAAATCTTTTTGAGCAGATATTGTCAGGGGCTTCTATTCTGGAGTGGGTAATGTTCCTTGATTAGGTTGTAGTTCTCCTCTCTGGAGGGGCTTTCTTGTTCGTTGTTTACCATGGCTTCTGGCTCAACCCTTTAGGAAATTTCTTATTTTTTTATTATCTCCCTTGGCCATATCTGATATTGATTTTAGGGAATATGTCCTCCTTAGGAACTATACAGCTTTTCCAGCCCACCGACTTCCCATAGTCAGAGACCCAGGGATTGTTTAAAATTCTGAAGAATGTCAGGTTTTCTGTTCCTTTGGCAATTCAGCTCTGTTAAAATAAGAAGAGTCTTGCCTATTTGATTCCAGTCAATTCCATATGCTAGTAAACATATACAGTTCTTCTTGGGATAGGGTTTCCAGAACTCGTTTCCTTTGCTTTCTAGAACCACACCTCTTTCCCACTTAATGAGAGGCATTCCCTTTGTGAGGAACTACCACTTAGGTTCCTTGCTGTGAGTCACTTTATCCAATCAAAATACTGATTTTCTCAGCTAATGTGGCAGGGGATGAGAAGCATAGAAATTGGCTCTCATTTCTATTTTGATGTGATACATGTGATTTTCCACTTATTTATCATTGGCCGAAGCAAGTCGTATGGCCCTACCAAACTTTAAGAGAGCAAGATAACATTATTCTGTGCAGAGGGAATGAAGGAAAGCCAGATGGAATATATCACTTCTGTGTGGAAACTGTAGGCTACAACTGTGAGGCACTAAGACAGGCCTTGGCAAGGGGTGAGCCATGGTATAGTTCAGGAGATGCCAGAAGGCTCAAGTTCTCCCTTTGGACCAAAGTCAGATAAACAGCTAGAGTGCTGACAATTTCACTTTATGAAAATGATCCTGGTGCTCTTCCTGGAAGCTTTTGGAATGTCTGCCTCATAGCCTCTTCCTCCTATTCTTTAACCTCAGTACCCTGAAGCATTTCTCTCA